>NC_134457.1:202736056-203042514 GCF_047948215.1 Lycorma delicatula | reverse complement strand
AGACTCCATACACGTCATTCTCATTCATCCTCTGAAGTAGTAAGTGAACGGTAATTCCCGGAGGCTAAATAGGAAAAAGTATAAACTAAATGCAATGCAAGACCGAGTCCCGGCTCCCTGGGTGGGGATCGTGGGCACGACTATGCCGCACCTTGTGGCTTTGCACTGGCTGTTAGAAGCAGGGCAAGGAAATCAAAAGATCCTACCAGCGGGCCTGCCTGTCATGCTAGACTTGTAGCCGGTAGGCGGGTAGGCTCGTTAATGGACATTAATGCCCGAGTAATGGACACTCCCCCGGGTTGTGTTTATGCCTCCGGCCCGGGGGAGGAGATGAAAAACAAGAGAAAATTAAACTACAAATTAAAGGTAGGAGTTGATATCGTATTTATAAAGATAAAAAATACTGGTAATAAATTTTAAAACCACATTTCTTCGTTTATAATTTCTAGCCATATTCTATTTTCCAATTTTTTAAGTGTAAATTTCAAACAATTTCTACAAAGAATTTGTAGGAATTTAGTTTAAATTATGATTGAATTTAATTTTAATTATACTATTTTATGATTACGTATAATAAATATTTAGTTTTAAAATCGTATAAATAATATTTCATAAATATAGTATTACGATGAAACTATAAGAGTATAATAACATTTTGTAATTCGCTTACAAGCTACTGAAATTTATGAGTTTCAAATAATTTTGTAATTACAAACTGGAAATAATTATGAAAAAAATATTCGTCAAATTAAGCGTATTTTGTCATTTGATTAAAAGTAGTACACATAGTTTGATACTTACTTCATGAAAATTAGAGTAGCCGTTTAAAAGGATGTACTGTATCTTAATTATAATTTAAAAAAAAAATATTTACGACACAGCTTAATTTTTACGTACTGAATAACCATAATTAATAACAAGAAAAGCTCCAAAATCGTTTACAAAAAACTTATTTAAAACTAGATAATCATTTTGGTTGTTAATTAATCACCAGCAGTTGATAAATAACATTAAATATATATCCAAAAATGTATAAAACTTAGAGAGAATAATAATTATAATTTGACAAATAAACGGATAAATTAATATTATTTTTTAAAAATAATTTACGCTCTCTTTTGGGGTTGCCTAAAAAAGAATTATATCGAAAAATAGTGACTTTTTTTTATGATCCTAAACATTATTATATACAATAAAAATAATAATAATAATAAAATATATTACATATGATAAAAAAATTCATGTAACGATAAAATCATTGTTGGTTTTTTTATTTTATTTAAAACACTTCTTAAAGCTCATTTTCTACTTCGAGTGCTGGTAGTGTTTATCAATTACTACTTTTTTTTAAATAAATGTTCACGTATGGTAGTTTATACATACTTATTTGTTCGTTATTTATTTATTTTCTTTTATACAAACTACTTCTGTATTACTAATGATGAATGCTTAACAACAGAAACAGCCGATTAGTTTTAAATTTTATGTAAACATTTAGATTGTTTTCTTGTATTTCAATAACTGTTTAGCACAACTTTTTATTTGTATGACGTATAATTATAATTAAAAGTTAGAAATGATTCTTTACCGATCGAATTATAATATAAATATAGTAAATTATCAGAAATATAATTTGATACAGTAACCGTAGAGTTATTCTCATTATACAGTAGAGTTTCATCAATTTCATCAGTAAATTTGATTGGTTGTCGATACTTTTCAAACCGAGGTATAAACAATCTACGATTCCCTCATTTAATATTCTTATTTTAGGTATTACGTTGCTCAATGCGATAATTAGATTATAAAAAATCCCTAGAGAAGTACTCAAGTAAGGTAGAGTAAATCATCAGTTTCTCAAAATTCCATATTTTCGAGCCGGTTATTACATAAAGGATCATGATTACACAAGGAACTTATGCTACGATTAACGCAAGCTAGCTACAATATACAAGGAAATATCCAATCATTCAACGGGTGGGATAGGTAAATTTAAAAAAAAGATAATGGTAATTTAAAGAAAAGAATTAGAGAATTGCTCTAACACCGGAACAATGAAAGTAACGAAAAGTTTTGTATTTATAATTTTAGAGAAAAAACTCCTTCGGCGTTTTTTTTATGTCTTTTCTCCCTACCACTTTTTATAGGGGTAGGTGGACATGATCTTGCGGGTATTTACAACAAAATGTTGTTCCATACCCCAAAATAGTACGAGAATGAAGTATTATATTGTTTAGCGATTATTTCATAAAATATTATGCCCGACCAGAATCGACCTAGAATTTTCCGGATAAAATAGGCAACTCAATTAAAAGTAATAATAACAATTTTTACTTTTACTTAAAAATTGTAAAATGTTCATCGGATGTTTTATTAAACCTGCATATTAATCGGGCGTTTCAATTTGATTTAGAAGATGCTAAAATTAATTACTGGTTACCTCAACACAAAATGTTTACCGCTCACATTAACTCGTTCTTGTATTATATACGTGAGATTCACGGTACGGGACTTTCAGTCAAATTTTGAAGCACTTCCGCTTATCCATTCGCTCTGAAATTTTGCATACATATTTGCTCCTGATAAGAACACATTTTATACACATTTTCAAGTCGTTAATATGTCCCTAAGTTGCTAAGTTGCTAAATGAAAAAATGTCCCTTGAACTTACGCAACTTCGTTTACATGCGTATTTTGTGCTGTAGTTCGGGAACGGTTTGAAAAATCCTGGATCTGTTTGGTATTGTATCCGTTTTGGGCCCCCTTCCAATCCGGTTACCCAACGCAAACCCTCCCAAAATCCGACCCCCCCCCAATTTTTCTAAAAATTAGGGTTTGACCCTCAGAGCAGCCAATGGAGTTGCAGGCGTCTAGCCTCAATAATTATGCATGTTTGTAATATTGCCGTTTCAATTGATTAAACTGAATGTAAGTATTTTTTTTACGGTTAAGGTAAAAATTCAAATTTCATATAACCGTTACATTCAACATTTATGTCTGAAAATTAATTCGTCAGGCATGGCCTGTGTGCAAGCAGGAAGCTGAATCCAAAAACAAATTGCTGCGTGCACATCTAGATTATGGCAAGAATCAAATGCAAAAAACACGATTTCTCCATCTTGCTGCAGTCAATGTATATGAGTATATACAGTAATAGTTTAAGATACGATATATGAACTTTTAAAGCTGCCTATACTGTTGTCTGCGGTATTGGAAATTGGAGGCATGAAAAATTTGAAAGATCTCCCAAACCTGTGCGCTAGCGTAGTTGTAAAGTATAAACTTACGAAGACTAAAAAGTAGAAAATAAAAAAAAAACGTAAAAATCTTTTTACCAACCGCTCTTATATTAAATGCACCAAAAAGTAGAAAATAAAAAAATATGTAATAAAAATTCTTAAAACACCATTTTTAAATTAAAAGCACTAAAAGGTAAATAATTTTAGGATGGTATCTCCGAATAGATTTGACAACTAGCTTTGATGGTGACATGTAGGAATTTGTGAAAGTTAATTTTTAATTTGAAGCTACGACTTTCACATAATCTTACATATCACCATCAAAGTTTGTCGTCAAATCCATTTTGAGATAGTCCTAAAATTATTTTTTACCTTTTACTGCGTTTAATTTGTGGTGTTTTAAAATTTTTTTTACATAATTTATATTTTCTACTTTTTAGTGAATTTAATATAAGAGTGGTTTTTAAAATATTTTTTATTCTATTAAAATTTATTCATTAGTAACTTATAATAATAATAATGGCAGTAATAATATAACAGACTCGGATACTATTAAACGCAGATTTAAGCAGTTAAATACTGACGTAACGTACGAATGTATATGTCAAATGAGGCCCGACAAGCCGTTCTCAAAGGATTTGTTACCAAATTCGGGTATACATAACTTTGAAATCGATAGCAAGAGTAATAAATTACAATATACTAAACCGATATTGCGGGCAATCAGTTCATGTCAGTTGTGCTTTCATTAATACACATTCTTAATGTGTTCCGTGCCGAGACAAATGTCTGGCTGCAGTTTATCTCTGTAAATCGATACCTAAGGAATATTTTATCGTATTCTTTCTACGGCTAAAGTGAATCACATAAAAGAAGTGTTTAATAATTAATTGAATGATTGATTTTCGGCAACATGTAACAGAATAATATTTTAAATTGTTATTTTTCCTTCATATTAAAATTTTATTATATTAGATATAAAGGACGTAAATCCATTTACCAAACATGATCTACCAAGGATTTTTTCTAACTCGAGTATTTGAAATCAGCAATTAAAATTTTGTTTACAAAATTCTGCAGATGTTGAACTCTACTTCGTCTCAATCTCAAGAATAGTTACTTAAAATGAAAAAAAAATTGCCCTTAATAAACAAGGGTACCCTACCCTTGTTTATTAAGAGTAGCTTATTAAAGGCAAAAAATCATAAGAATATATCTTTAAAGAGTTCGATTCAATAAAAGTTTTTCGTACATCTTTTATATTTTATAAAAAATTTATTTATATATCTTATACAATCTGACAATTTGTTGGAAGTAATAAAATGAGAAATTAAATAAAGGAAATCAGAAACGTCATCCTTTCCCATTAAAAATGTATTTTTAGCAATTTTTTAACGTTTCGCTGTTTAACCAGTAGATATATTTTAAATGTTTTTTCACTAAATGAGTTATAAGGGTGAAAACAAACTTCAATATTTTTCAGAGGGTATGGGATAAATTCTACTTCCATTCTTAAAACTCCGGGTTTAAAAATTTTCTATAAAATGTTGCTGGAATTGTAAGAAGATGGGGCTTGTCGTATGCTAAACATGTGAACATTTTTTCACATGCAACCATTGTTGTATTGAGTAAATTTGAAGCTTTTCTTAACTTTAAAGTGGAAATCCTTTTTATCCATACTTAGCACCCGTGAAATTTATCTCCGCCTTGCGGTGTACCAAAAGGGATTTTTTTCCTAGAAAGTCGTTATCATTGCACGAAACTTCCATCCGTGCAAACCTTAAGATATTACTAGTTTTCCACCTATATTAAAGATATACAGTGTTATATATATTTTATAATCATCACTTTGTATAAACAGTAAAAGCATATCATTTAAGATTTTTTAAACTAAATTTTATAATAATCTAAAATAATTGAATTTGAGCTAATATTTAAAACATTTTATTGATTTAACAAACCATTTATTTATTTATTTTTCTTTTGAAAAGAGAAATAAGTACGATTATAAAATATGTTAACAGTAATTTTAGACTTATCCTTTAGGAAAGTGTTAAATTTTAAGCTATATGGAAATTGTGGGAAAGTTTAGCAATATAATTGCAGGTTTAAAAAAATATTTTATTAACATTATAGAATATGTGCTAATACAATATATACATATTTTATTGTATATAAAATAAATTACTGATTGTGTATTATTCTGTTTTCACATTTGATTTATTAAAAAACTATTATCTCCGTTGCGGCTTCGCCCGCTCTATATGGTTACTTGCGTTCCCATCGCGGTCAATTTTTTTATCATTTTACCTTTTTTAAAATAAAATGAAAATGCCTCCGATCAAGTAACCAGGAAAGTGCAGCCAGTCCCGTCGCACATACAGTGGTAAATGAAAGCCGGTGTACTATACACCATCGTATCGCTTAAAAGATTCGAAATTAAAAAAAAATGAAAATGGTTTTTAGATATTTATCTGAAGGATATTTGTAAGCTCACATCTAGTGAATATCTCGTTTGGTATAGTGATTTGGGGAAAATTTGCAATCATTGTTTAAATTCTTTTTTTTTTTACCTTTTTTCACTCCTTTCAAGATTGAATCTAGAAAATCTAGTAATTAGTTTTTAGAAATTTTAATGAAGATTACGCACACCAAAAATAAAACTTATATATCTTCATTTATTACCGATAAATTAAACAAAAAAATAGTAAATTTCATTGTTACTCCATTTTAACCCTTTATACTGGAAATTTAAAAAATTCTTTCGTATTGTGCACTTGCACCGTAAGAAGAATGTGTATGCACATATTCATCAATTTATGTTCAGTATTTTTTGCCGGGCGTTGATTATGAATGACCCACGATATGTTACTTTATAGATATGTGAAAATTTTAATCACGTTATATTGTTCGGTTTAACAAAAATATGTCCGTTTTTTGTAAATAAGTTTGATAAAAATAACGATTTCATGTTAGATTTTAGTAAAATGAAAAAAAAAATTAAATTGTTTTATAACAGACGATACAAAAGGGAAATAAAACATTTTGAAATGTTTTACTCAGATATTGTAGTTTTTTATTTTTTTTTCCTCTCTCAACTCCCCTGGGCCGGACCGACTTGTTGGTATTACGCCACCCCGTGGCGTAATACGAGGAGTGTCTTTTGACTCTAATGGGCCTCCCCACCTACCGGCTGTACGTCCGGCATGGCAGGTCAGCCCACCGGTTCAGCTCTTTTGAGAGTTCCTTATTTAGATTTGCCCATTTCTGACACCACGCCATACCTGGTTTGTCGTGGCGTGGTGTCGGATCTTTTCACTGATCTTCCATTTCCAATATTGCTAACTAAGAGCCCCTGGAGTCCCCAGCGGCTCATTGGATCCGACACACCTCGGCATGTCGGCCCTCCCCGCTGAGGCTGTCCTCCCTACCCTAGTCTATACTAATATCCTTGACTTCTTTCATCAACATATTTCTGAGTTAGAATCTGCCTAACATAACCTGCTACTGTGTTCCAGTTGTATTCACTGCTAGTCATAAATTGCACTATATTGTTAGGTGTTAATCCATTGATGTTCTGATTAAATCTCCAGACGGCCCACCTGTCACACATGAAAAAAGGTGTGCTCCGTACCGTCAAGTTGATCACAATACATACAGGTTGTTTCTTCCCTTTCTGCCTATTTTATTTAAATAATAATTAAATAGACCGTGTCCACAGAAAAATTGTGTCAAGTAATGGTCCACTTCACCGTATTCTCTTCTTACCCACGGTGCAATCTCAGGGATGAGCCGCCTCGTCCATCGACCCACACCATCATTGGTCGGCAGGGAGGCCTGTTTGAGTATATGGACACTCCTGGCATGGTATATGAACCTGGACTGTGCTATACTTAATTGCGAAGATCCGGCCTAGCGGTGAGGGGGAAAAACAAAAAGAAAAAACTTTTTTGATATGATGATGATGAAGTTAATAACAATCAGAATCAGAATAAGACTATTGTAATTGAAAGCTAACAGTGTTTTATAAATCTATGAATTCATAAATATGAAATTCTCCTAATACGAGTCTGAGACCTGTCATAATTTTAACATTTAAATGGCACATCTTTATTAATAATTTTCTGATATTTTTATTAATTCAGGTATTTTATAAGTTCCATATGTTTGTAAAATAAGAACTTCAAGAATCAAATAAGTGCTTTGATAACATAAAAACGTGAAAGGTTGTAAACAAAAAGGTTGTAAATATTATTTTTCATGAATAAATTGTACATACTTGATTACAATGTTTATAATTACAGTAGGGCCTCTATTAACCGAGGTAATTGAGGGTGTTGCCGGCTCAGATAACGGAATCCGCGTTCGGTTCTTGAATTCGGGCAAAAAACCATATTAAAATCGGATTGGTAACAGAATAACCTACAAATTAAAAATGATTATAACAATATTTTATTTTATTGTAATTATTATAATAAAATTTTTAGTCAATAATCATTCTCGCATTGACTCACATAGACTTAGTTTGATTTTTTAACGAAAACGTCTGTCTCTCTTTCTTTTGTCTTAACTGAGTAATACGGTCCATAGCAGCGCGGTCACACGCCTGTTTCGTATTACCGTTAAGTTAAGGAAAGGAACATCGTTTTTGTTGTCTAATTAAAAGTTACTAAATTAAAAGCTCGCTCTTTATTAATTTTAAAGCCGGGCGCAGAAGCTACTTCCCTTGATGCTAGTGTTTTCGATGGCAGCGTTTTAAAATTTAATTTTATTTCATCTCAGTTATATACTTGTTCTGGCCGCAGATTTTCTAACTGAACAACAACTGAAAATTTTTATAAAAAAATTTTCTGTTCAGTATCGGAAAATTTTTTCTTCTGATAGGGCTAATTGTCTTATGGAGTGACGATTTTAAAATTTCTCAGCCGGCTCTTACCGGCAGAAGATGTATCTGGACCGTTCAATTTTTTGTTAAGTCGAATAGTCTTTACTTGTAAAATGAGGCCAGATACTGGTAACCCAAATGTTTTCTGTTGCCTGGACCACAAGGAAACTGCATCATCTGAAGCGTCCTGAACAGGCTTCTTCAGCGTAAATTGTTTGTTTAAAAACTTTTCGGTCACTTTTAAACAGCATTCTTCAATTTCATTTTGTTCCAATCGCTGACAGTTGTTTCTCCGACACCAAACTCATAAGCAATTTATTAAATCGATTCTTCGGCATTAAAGGTTTTAATTGCTTCTAATTTTTGGTCCATTGACACAACCACCGGTTTACGTTTTGTATGAGTAATATTTTTTCTACAGCTAGCCATTATAACACAATAACATTGTAAATAACCGGTCATCTCGGTTAAGGGAGACCCTAATGTATTATATTGTATATTTTAAGACATTTTAACTTTATAATTTAGTCACCCCTTATCAATCAATGAAAAAAATAAGAAAATATGTAGACACTTAGGAAATTAAAAACGAAATAATTTAAACTTTTGACATATTGCGTAAAAATACTAATTTTTAACTTGCTAACAAAATATTTTTAATTGTTAATTCCTTTTTATTGAATATTTTAAAAAAGCCGACAACAAAGATGTTATATTTTTCTGGCATTAGTTATTTATTCTTATGTAGAGGAAAAATAATGATACATGAAAAAAATGTTTGCATTCAAAAAATTATAATGATAATTAATAATCTACAATAATATCAATTCAAGAAAATCCCTTTCGGTACGCCGGAAGGCGAAGGTAGATTTCACCGGTGCTAAGTAGGGGATAAAAAAGATTACCACCTAAAAAATGAAAAAAAACTTCAAATTTACTTAATACGACAATGGGGGCATGTGAAAAAAGTTTCACATGTTTAGCATACAACAAGCCCCATCTTCTTACAATTCGAGCAACAGTTTCGTCATCTCTTGCCGTAAGGGTTGGCGATATCAAAAATTCTTTCAAAAAGGTTTTAGGTAATATTTAGAGGACTACGACCATCTTAAACCGATTCGAAACTGTGCTTATAAAGGGAAGTACGATTTTTTCTTCAAAATTCCATTTTTTCCACCCCCTGGGCCAGTGGTTGGTGATATCAAAAGAATTTACTTAGATAGGTTTCTAGACTTATCCAAAGAATAGTAGGAACTTTAAACGAGTTCGATAATTTACTTAATAAGAAAGTAATAGCGATATTTTGTTTTTTCGGAAAAGCCATTTCATTTCCACTCCCAACGACCGATTTTGCTCATTAACAAACTCGTACGTGATTTTGGGTCGTTATATTTTATGTATCAATTTGAAAGCGATTGGCGCAAAACTACGGTAGTTAACGTGTCCACAAGAAAGTGAAATATATATATAATGTATATATAAACTTTTGAACTGACGGTGGTTTTGGGTTGGGGAATGTGAAACGCGAAGATATATCGAAATTTTCCGGAAGTCGAATCATGGTACCCATTACAATAGGTAGCTTTCTTATGAAATCGACCTAAAATTGTATTTTGGGAGGGGAGAATTTGAGGTCAACATTTTTTTGTAAATGGTAAGATAAGCATGTACGCATATACTGAGATATAAAGTGGGATTATGTTTGTAAAAATTTATGTTTATAAATTCTGAAAATTGACTCCATACCTTTACCAACAAATTGCCGCGTGTAAGAGAGTCTGTAAAAAAATTGCAACAAAATCAGTTTATCCAGTCAAAATTTTAAGATTTAAAGACGCAAACACACGTACGCATTACGTACAAAAAATACCCCTCCACTTTTTCTTGTTGTTTTTTTGGGTCCCTGGGTCATGAAACGTTGAGAAATGAAAAAACCGATACATTATTTTTTGACTAATTACCGTTCTTGCAGCATAGCTCTAGTTACGATACCAGGAAAGTAATATTGTGTAGTATTTGATCAAAAAATTAATTATAAATTTAAAAATTCAGGCTAATTTAAGTGCGGGCGGAAAAGTTTTACAGGAAAGGAATTTTAAATTAACTTTTTCTGGAAGACAGTTCTAATGAAAATTTCATTTTAGGGATTTTACGATTTTTTTTAAATTCAAATTATTTTAAAAATTTTGCATCGTTCTTATAGATTGCTAATTAATGCAAATGGCCAATATGAATATTATAATTTTTTTCATTAATTAAAATGGCCATCATTTGTAGCAGTTTACATTTTTAGCTTTAAATTTATTTAGTAATTGAGATTTTGAAGTAAATATTAACTCGAGGAATTTGAAATAAAAAATTACTTTCAAGGAATTTATTACTATGTAAATAAAATGAAAGAGACAATTTTGTAAAATTTTAAAAATATACCAGACATATTATTTATAATTTAAACAATTTTCAACTTCATCAACCGATCAGTTAAAAGATGAAATTTTTCCTTTAATCTAAAAGTTATTTAAAGTAACAATCTTTGAAGTTTATATTATATTTAAGTGTATGTGTGTTTCATGCGCTTTCTCTCTCCTGCGCGCACGTGTATGTGTAATGTACCCAAGAGAACCTTTCATGCTGTAAATAAATTCAACTAAAGCGTTTGATCAGTACGCAGAATAGTAAAAATAAAATGCTCAATACCATTACGGATATATCGATTCTTCGATATTTTAAAAGTACGTAATACACAGTTCATTTAATATTCATGGTTCGTTTGTTTAGAATTCATATAAAGCTGTAAAGAAAATGTTATAAGGTGTTGTTATTGAACGAATATTTTTCTGCATATTCCATAAGCGCTTTGAATATACTTACAACTTATGAATTAGCTTGGATCTCCGTTTTGAAACTCACGACATTCACTATCGTTTTCTTCGTTTTTCTCTTTCTGTATTACTTTTCTTTCATTCATTTTTCCGTAATTACTTTCAACCAGCTTTTAATGTAAATAAAGTATTGCTATTTCTACTTCCTTGTACGAAGTAAATGAAGTACTGTGATCGCAAAAAATTTCGTTTTTCAGAATTCAACGGAAGTATCCATTTTGACCTTCTCTGAGTCCATTTTGACTAGTTTGGTCGTGACGTCTGTATTTTCTCGCATTACTCAAAAACGCCTTAGCATGTTGAAATCTTGGGTTTTGGACTGTTGAAACATTTAGTTGTGCACCTCCCCTTTTGATTGCAATGGACTGACCAAAAATCTCCAAAAAAAGCCCAAAATCCAAACAAATATGAATTATAAAAACATTTTTACAATATATAAATAATAATTCAATAATAACAATATAAAAATATATATGAAAAAATTCAGAAGTTATAATTGAAATAAAATTTTATGTACTTTTCATTTAAATTCAAAAATTTTTACAGTGGTTAATAATTATTAATAAATCAATATATTTAAATTAAAAAAAAGTTAAAAAAAATATATGTATTATGAAGTCGGATTCGAACCTATGTGTGCATGGTTACATATCCGACACGTTGTCATTTACACCACATAACTACTTGAACGACGTGAAACAAAATTAATATATAAACTAATACAAAATGCTTATAGACAGCACAAAAAAATGCGATGCAATGTGATATCCATCAGAGTACAATAATGTAGCTATCCACTTTATTAAAGAATTGGATGAATGTACCTCACTTTCAAATGAAATAAGTTTAAATGAAGTGCAGCAAAAAATTGTTTATATAATTTAATAGTCGGTTAAGGAAGTCCTGTGTGTCCAATCAAATATTTTTTAATAATATTTTTATTATATGTTGTTTTAATTACATAAAAAACGATAAACCAATTGCACGCATGTAAATATATTTCCAACATTACCTTAAATAAGATATTTAAAGATAATTTTAAAAAAGAAAACTTCACTTATTTTAATAGGAAAATTGAAAATTTCATTTTTGAACGCTTATTTATTCGTTAGTTAACTGAGTAATCTGATCGATAGTTGCTGGAAGATTAGATGAAGGAAGGATGATATTAGATGTTTACTTCAAATTTTCAATAAAATAAAAGTTTAAAGTTCAACTAAGAGATATTAAAAAGTAACATAACTTTAAAAAGTTTTAATCTGTAAAAATTTCAGTAAAACTTTGCTTGAATTTTTTGGACTTCTGTTTTATTTCCAAAAACAAATCGTAATTTTAATACCTTCGATTTAAATTTTATGGAAAAAGATACTACCACTTCCCTACGGAGTAGAAATATGTACGGTGTATGCACATAATCAGACTAAAGCAATTAATTTTTTGACCACGTACGATTTTTATTTTTCTCGAAATTGAACTACAGTAATTAATTAACGGGAATCAGCCCAATGACCGGTAAATAAGAGTCTGAAATCAAACTTCAAAAACTGTAAAAATATAGTTTAAAATATTTCTAGGAAAGACATTTTGATAATAGCAATTTATAAAAAGATATTTTAGTTACTATTATTTTATGCCAGCAAAAAGCAGAGGTTATGTCACTGTAGATGACTGGGACAGTCAAGATATCGCTAGTATTTATGATATACTGTAGTAATAATATAACTCGATAGCAGTGTATGTGGACACTACTTAAAACAGACCTGAGTAAACTTGCAGTGTTCCAAATGTGATGCCAGAACATCAGAGTCTCACTTCGCGATTACATCCGAAATGTTGTTCGTAGCGATCTGCCACTGCTGCGAACAACAGCCAACAATCGAAGAACAGGTTCAAAAACAAAGACTGCGATGGTTTGACGTCTGCGAACGAGTGGAAAACTAATACCATACAAACTCCTCTGGTATGAACAACTCACTCAATGGAGAGTCTAACGAACAGCTCCAAACAAAAAGTGAATCAAGAAAATCGATGATATAAAAACCGCAGGCTAAACCTTAATGAAGTTAGGACAACGGCCATGGATTGCCATGCATGGAAATGTCTTGTTTGTGAAATCAAACAATCATTGGCACCCACAGCAGCGTATGGGCTTAGGAGTCGATCCGATCCAAATGCAAACTACGGATCAAAAGAAGAAGAAGAAGTACTATAGTAATGATATACCTTACTGCTAAAATTCAGATAAACTTCAATTTTTTTTTCTAGTCAAGAAAGTTGTTAAAACATTTACATAATATTTTGATAACTTGCTGTCAAAGTACATGCAGGTCGCATTTCTAAAAACCACTCGGCGACTACAGAAATGCGATTAAAAGAAGAAAAAACTATTTAAAAATTTTTATATCTTTACGTTTGTCGGAAAAGAAACAAAATTATACTTGGACTATAGATGGACAATAGGGAAGAGAACTGAGGGGCTGAAAGAGCTCTCACTTTGTCTCCTCCATTGATAACAATACTGTACGTTATTCACACATACTTTACATTTCATTACTTTTAGGTAACAATCCTTTACGTAATCATCTAAATCTTTCATTATTTTTATGTTGTCGTTACAGAAAAGCACAAACGAAACGTAATCACAGAACTAATTAAAATTTAATTTAGATCTACTTAAATTTTTAAGATTATTTTCCGAGGAAAATTTAAAATATATACGAAAATTATGTAGAGATGATAAGGAAAAAATATTTTAGATGTCTTATTAGTAACGGTTGTAGGAGAATTGACAACAGACACCATTCACAATCAGAAATAGCATAGCTACTATAAATAACATTAATCATCTCTTTACCAATCTTGATTGTACGGACTATACTCCTAGATAATACCCATACCAAGAACTTAGATGGTACGGATTATCTTTTGTAGGTATTATACTTTTGTAGGAATGAATATCCTCTAAATTTAGGTATTTACATGGTATTAATCCCTAAAAGGGTCACTTCTCTGTACTCACAAAGACTATTCAAATAGAGGATGATTCCATGGCTAACGAAAAGTATAATCTTCTTCCAAACTCACAAAACTCTTTGATTCCTTGATTCAACCACGTAGAAGTAGTTTAAGCGGGTCAATTCATTATTACGTATGAATCATTCCGGAAGTATTGTATTCACTAGAAGATGACCCTCAAAGAAACAGACTTAGATTAATGTTGCTTGTACATTAGATAGCTTCAGATCCGTTACGACCACACAGATGATTAGAAAAGCAGTAATTTAAAGCAAAAATTAATATAACCCTTTCAGTATTGAAATAATTCAATCTGTGGAAAATGTAGAGTCAGTGGAAGATAGTAGGCTAGGTCAAGCAAAAAAATCAAACACTAGTACACTCGGTTAAAAATTCAAAATTATAAGATTTTATACAAAATAAAAGATACGAGAGAATTAATGAAAATTCAAGGGAAATGAGTTAATATGGGGAGATGATCATAGTATGATAATAAACCTGGATTAAGCAATAAAACATTCTCATAGTATAAAAATCGGTCTGTACAGACCGATTCATCATCAAAATATAAAATAAAATTACGATAACCAACATTCAACTTTTGATAGACAAATTAAAAGAAAAATATTTTTCGAATTTTATTTCTTTTTTCCATAAAAGAAGTTGTGACTCATCTAACATCGTGTAAGTACAAGCTTCCATTTTGTAATAACAAAATAAAACTTCCTGGAGAAAGTAACTTATAATCTTACAGAGATTCTAGTGCATTTAAAATAGAAAATTCCAAGGACATAATATATTGTTACTATACATGCCTAAAGCTGAACAATTTACTTATAAAGAAAGGTTTTTTAATGCGAGATGCTGAAGCGTAAACTTAAACAAGTTTATTCACTGTATAGAGAAAAGAGTATATTACAATAATTTTTTTTTTTTATTATTACAGTATAATTTTAAAACATTGTATAATAAATTAGACAAAATAAACTTATAATAAATAATTACTAATATAAAATATATGGCAAACTTAAAATAATTTAGCGGTAACAATAATAATAATAATAATAATAAATAATAGTAATAATAAAATTCTATGTACAATATAATTTTATTTAAAGCAAAATCATAAATGATACAACGAGCACAAAATTCATTAAAATCTCACAAAACAATATTCACTTTTAATTGATGTACGGTACAAACAGTAGGATTTTGTATATGATTTTGTCAGGGTGCAATTATAGTAATCTGGGAGTGGATTATAACATTTGCGAATATATTTTTATTTTAGTTACTATTTCTCTACAATACTGAATTTCAAATTATTAGCAATAACAAACAAAAAACGATGCAACGTATTTGTTTTTACTTCTGTAATAGAATATTTATTGACAAATTAAGATTCCATTATTATTATTGTATTACGATAAGCTTTTTAATTTGTTGAAAAACACGAGAAAAATTGATAACGCAATAACATTATTAGAAATTAAAAGATATAATAACAAATTAATGGAAATATTTGTTCCAAAAACTTCTGAAATACTAATGCTTCAAATTTAAGACCCACTTTTTTTTTACAGATTAAAGGGTCAAAATGTCAGGTGCGACTTAAATTCGAGGTGTATCTTCAATTGGAGGTCTAATATCATTTGACATAAACGCATAGTTAATAAGTGTGAAGCTGAAGTTTTTGAATCCGTACGCCTGTTCAACATCGAAAGGAGATCAAACAGGAAACGTAAAAGAACATTTGTCACCGTGTGTAGAATTCACACAAATTTTTAGAAAGATGACTCGCTCATCTCAAAGAGCTTTATATCTCAACAGCTTTATCGCTGTTGACATCATAATTTACTAATGAGTCATCGTTCTGGAATTTATGCAGTGTTCTATGCACGATGAGAGTGTTCTTTCACGTTTCTTGTCTAATCTCCATTCGATGTTGATGAACAGGCGTACGGTATACAATTGTAGTTTTAAATCGGTCAATTTTTTCCATAATCGTTTCGTTCTACTTATTTGTTATGTTTTTTTTTTAACTATTTCGTCAGCATGGAAAAGCGTTTCACACACGACGCAGACATTAAACGCAAGGATATTTTACGCGCTGAACAGTTCGGTAATTGTGCCGCCGGTAAACAGTTCTTGGTAAACGAAGCGAATGTGCGTCGGTGGCTCAATATGAAATAGAAATTATTTGCGTGTAAACGGACGAAGAAATCTTCTTTGGGATCAAAACAAGGAAAATATCCTGAAATCGATGCTGTTTTGGCGTATTTCAAGGAACTTCACAACAGATCTTCCAGTGACAAGAGATGGACTGATTTTAAAGGCCTGGGAAATTGCCAGGAATAATAGTCTTCAATTTAAAGCTAGTCGTGGATAGTGTGAGAAATTCATGAAAAGGCGATTGCGTCGCAGAACCTTCATTTGCCGGAAGTTATCATCAGAAGTTACGAGCATAAATTAATGCAATATCAACGTTACGTAATCAATCTTAAAGAAACAACACTGTCTCGGTCAAATCGGTAATGCTAATGAAGCTGCTGTGTTCTTTCATACGCCAAATTATACCTTACGTGAGAAGCAACAAAAATAAGTAAAGGTAAAAACAGCTGGAAATGAGAAGTAAAAGTAACTGTTACGTTGAGTGCTACTACTTGGAAATAATTTATCACCGTATGTAATTCTGAATAGGAAAACTGTGCCAAAAAAAAAGGTTCTGTGATGGTATAATTGTTCGAGCTTACCAGAACGTCTAATACAAGATAGATTAGGATGTGCATGAAGACGTAAGCTGGGTGGATTTCTGAAACGAAACACATGTTAATGTCGGATGCTTTTTATGGACATTTGTCTGACAACATTAAAACAAAACTGACAAATGGAAAATTTGATTTAGTAGTAATTCGTAGAGGTATGATTAATCAATTACAACCACTGGATGTCGGGGTTAATAAATCTTTTAAAGATTGTATACGTGCGCATTACAATCAGTGGTTGACTGAAAACGATCATTCCCTTACACCAAGTGGCAGAATTAAACTAGCGTAGGCAGCTACGATCGTAGAATGAATTTCGAAGGCTTGAAATAATTTGTCATCAAAAGCGGTTAAAAAGTCATTCTTGAGGTGCTGCTTGACGAATGCATTGGATAGTTCTGATGAAGATGCACTTTGGAACCAAGTAACGCAAATGAATCCGACTCAGATGAAACTGACGACGACGACTAGACAAAAACATAGAAAGCTAACGAGACACACTGTTTAGTCACGAAAAATTACTGTGATTAGTGATAAAATACTGTACTTATAAAATTAAATACGTACGTAGCTAACTACATTACAATTGAACTACAATACAACATATTGTATTGTAGTTGAACTACAATACAACATATTGTATTGTAGTTCAATACAATATTTTGCTTTTTCCGAAAGAGTTGATTAGGGGTATAGTAACCATTTTATTTTACACTATCTGTCCAAGTATATCTTATAACCGTAATATATACATATAAATAACTGAAACATTACATTAAAAATATATATATATGCGTGCGCGCGCGCGCACACACAAAACACCATTATATATATCTATTATAAGCACATTTATATATATATATATATGTTACAAGAAGTACCAGGAAAATTTCACTCTGCAACCATATGGTGAAAAGCAAATATGTTATTTGATAAGTGAATGTCACCTGATTTTCAGTACGTCTGAAATATGTTGTGTAACAAAATATATGACTCACTGAAAAAAAAAGTTGGAAAACAGTTTACTCCTACTTTCCCGAGTAAGATTTCAGGATTAACCGTATGGTTAAAAAACTGAAATTACACACTGATCTTTACGAAAGAAAAATAATTGGTATTGATGATACATTCTTGTGAGGGTTCGGTTGAAATGATTACAGTTCAGTTCGAGATTTACTCATGCTGTATAATTCATAGAATGTGGATGGATGGGATAACGTTGTTTCTTCAGGAAACCTCTCTTGGGTGACTTCAAAATTTATAGATGAAACATATTTCACAGCAAAACAAAGTTTAAACTTAACACAAAATTGTTATTTATTGATGTGCTGCTCCCATCCTGAGTAAATGACCTGACTTTCTGATAGGTTTGGATGGTATAAGGACTGTAACTGGAGGAATCTTTGAGCTGTGGTCTAGGTGGTAGCGTTTGAGTTTTTAATTTACCACTTCCTTACCGTTCATACCTTTTTCTATCCGTGACAACTTCTCTAGATTATTCTCGGTAGGATAAGTATAGATGAATCCTGTTTAAACCGTAACAAAGACACTGGGATTTTTAGAACCGCGCATATTAGACGTTTTCAGGCTGTCTAAGGAACCGTTCCTTATCCGATGGCTAAACATAAGCCTAATGAAGGAAGTGATTCGTGTAAAGCTGGTCTTCCTAATCTTTTTTAAAATATAAACATAAGTATTCCAATTGACTTTCAACAACGGTTAACGGTAAACACACAATCAAAAAATATTAATTCTAATTTAGAAATGTTGAACATAACTAATTCACAGCAAAATGAGACGAAAGGATACTCCTCAAATAATTAATCTAAATACAAATATACAGTTAAAAATTAGGTAAATAACGGCAGATAAACGAATTTACTTGTTAAATTCTTCTTAATCGATTTCTGATAGAAACTGTTATCATTAAAAAAACGATTAATAAAATATACACGAAATATTTTATATAAATTGTAGATAAAACCATAAAATAAAATTTAAAAAATGCCAATTTTTCTGTCAGCAACGATTTGCTGTAAAAATGATTAATTTTTAATTTTAAAACAAACTAAATTGATTTTAATATAGGTGTTTTAACTTTATAAGAAATTATTTTAATGTTTTATATGTATTTACGAGAAGTTTGCTCTCAGTTGTAGAAACTGGATCCAAAAGCTAGTTTTTAATCATTACATGAGATATAAAAAATATTGTATTAAAATAAATTTTGTTCGGTTTTTCATTAAAAAATACATTTTTAGTGATAATTTTTTTTTGTCCATTATATTAATATTTAAATGCGGTAAGGAATGTTTTTTCCCGAATATAATCAATTTTCATTGCACATTGCAATTTATATTAATTCGGATTTAATCAACTACTGAAGTAATTAAATCCATTAAAAATGGAAATAATTTAAGATATTAAAACAGCATGTAATTCCATTATTTACAATAATTTTTTCTAATAAAATATTAATAACTAAAACGAGATGAAATAAAAATGTAAATTATATTATATTAACTGTAAAGAGAAATTCTATATAAATGCAAATTTTTAATTACCCTTCGGCAAAAGATTTAAGTAATTTTCTGAATAAAAATAAAAGAAGAGACCAGCGGTAAAAATAAATCTCAAAACATTTAAATAAAATAATTAATGTTATACATTTAACAACTTATTTTAATTTCATGTTCTTCTTAATTAAATAAAATAAAAAGTAATTAAAAATGTTATATCCACCTTACCAGAAAAAAAATATATATGTTCTCAACATCTTTCGGTTTTGTAAACTATCATCAGGAGATTAAAAATATTGTAATAAGTCAAAAATTAAAATAAAAAAAATGTTAAAATATTAAATTAAAAATTTAAGTGCAATGAGTATTGTATACTCAATTCTGAGTAAACTGGTGACATTCAAACAGTCAGGTCTGTGTACTCATTTTAATTTTTGACCTATAATTTTTAAACATCTGATGATGGTTTAAAAAACCGAAAGATGTTGAAAACATATATTTTTTTACTAGTAAAGTGATTATAACATTTTAAATTATTTTTTATTTTATTAGTCTATCAGTGGAAACCATGTTTAAGAAATTTATTCTTCTTAATTACCTTCAAATTAATGAATAAATCGGAATGTTCTCTAATTTTAAAATTACGTCATTTGAATATAAATAAATTTTATTATTAAATAAAATGCTCTGTAATGTATGTAGAGTTTAATAAATATTACATATTATAGCCGCTGTTAACAAAACTTAATTTTCTCTTTTTCATTAAACCAAAATATCTCCATTCCTTTTCCTCGAGAGCCCAGTGGTGGTTCAAGCGGTAAAAATGTCATTCACCATAATTACTAAATAATTCGTCTTCTAACGATGAATACAATAATGTTCTTATTGATAAAATAAATATATTTTACTTCTACTTGAGAAATTGAACATTAACATACATCCATCGAAATTAATATCCATTAAGATAAATACTTCTTTCTGAGCTTTACAAAAACTTTACATAAATTATAAAATAATGTTTTAAAAAGTATTTAATGAAATAGATTAAAAACTTAGATAATATATAGTACAGAGATAAAGAAAGATCAATCAAGGTATTATAAATTAACAAAAGCAAAAAGTGTCAGTTACATTCAAAATCTTTTCATTATATTCGCTTTAAACCCGACGGGCTGGTTAGTGGGCTATAGTGGGCATTTAGTCATCGGGGTGGCCTAGCGGATAACTCGTCAATGTTCTAGTGGTTCTGAGGTTCAGATCCTAGTAAACGTTAGTAGCTTTTATATGGATTTAATTATTAGATACCGGTGTACTTTGGTGGGAGGGATTCAATTAACCACTTAGGAACGTCGGCCTGAGTCATTACAAGCCTACACCTCATTTACATATCATCCTTATTTCGCTGGGTCATCGGGGAGGGTTGCTTATTGTTCAGTAGTTGAACAGATTGCAACGTACACATTAAGAAAAAAATTATATTCGCTTTCAACATGCCAAAATTTTTGTCACATATAATCATTTTAACTGACTGAATAACTGAATTTAACAGAAAGTACTCATACGGGTAATAAATTAAAAAAAAAATTAAACTTAATATTTTTTAATTATTATAATACAAAAAATCTAAGTATAAACTAAATTTTGTAATAACTAAGATTAATTAATAATAATGATATTAATAACATGCATTATTAATAATGTAAACGGCAAAGTTTTGCATACAATTCAACATTTACATACTCTCGTAGTTACAGAGGTGTTAACTAACGAAACGAACGCCGTTGCCAAGGTAACGAATTGTTCAAGAAATGTTATTCCCTTTTCTCTCCAAATATCAGGCTAACAAACTTCTGAGCAATTTAATTCATTTATTTTATGTGTGAAGTTGGATTAAATTATAAAAAATATCATAAAATAAATATTATATTTTATCAGCGAAAATAAGCTTAGTTGAGATTTCTTCTGAATCACCTGAGACCAGTTTTTGCTTTTATTTGTTAAATATAAATATAAAAACATCTGATGTGGACACCATATGACTTTCTTGTACGCCTATTAAATTACATATACACATTTTTAAAAGTACATAAAATTTTATTTCACTAACAATTTCTGATATTTTTATTATTATTGAAATATTATTTATTGTAAAATCTTTTTTACAATCGCAGGTTAATAATTATTAATAAATCAATGTATTTAAATTTAAAAAAAAAAGTTAAAAAAAAAGGAAATGAAGTCGCATTCGAATCAATGTGCCTTCCCCTTTTAAGATCAAAATGCTTCATTAATTACAATTTTATTTATCTATAACTCTGAAACCAATGAAAATAAGTACCATGATATATCGTTGAAAAGTTCTCAATGAGGGCTGTTTACTGCTGTTAAGAAAAAGTCCCAAATCCAATTTTGTTCTGGATTTTGGGCTTTTTTGTGCACTTTTGGTTCAGTTGATTGTAATCAAAAGGAAAGGTGCACAACTAGATGTTACAGAAGTCCTAAATCCAAAATTTCAATATTCTACGGTTAATCGTTTTTGAATTATGCGAGACATAAACGCACACAAGTCACGCTGAAACTAGTCAAAATGGATTCAGGGATGGTCAGAATGGATATTTCGATTGAAATCTGAAAACCGAAATTTTTCGCGATCACAATACTTCCTTTACTTCGTACAAGGAAGTAGAAATATAGAAATGTTTTTATTAAATTACGAAATTTGTTGTATATCTTTTTCCTATGATTTTTAAGTTTAATAACTTCTAATAGTAGTAAAATGACCTTTCCTTATTCTTCAATCATATTTCTTTCAGTCTTTGCAATTTCAGTTAATTACTGAGATTTATCACCAAAAACTTAAGGAAAAACACCTTTCTTTAATAATTTTTAACTTAAAACAATTTTATACCTAACCGAACTAGTGAAAATGTCAAATAACATGTCCCTTTTTACAACTTGTTAATTATTAAACTAAACTGCTTACTGTGTTCGCTTAATTTGAACATTTTTAATTTGCTAAATGTTCTAGTTAATGATTATTTTTAAGAAATTTTTTTGTCGTCAGTCATTTGACTGGTTTGATGCAGCTTCCAAGATTCCCTATGTGCCAATCGTTTCATTTCGGTATACCCCCTACATCCCTAACAATTTGTTTTACATATTCCAAACGTTGCCTGTCTGCCTAATTTATCCCTTCTACCTATCCCTCCAATATTAAAGCGTCTATTCTAGGATACATTAATATGTGACCAATAAGTCTGTCTCTTCTTTTAACTATATTTTTCCAAATGCTTCTTTCTCCATCAATTTGCCGCAACTCCTCTTCATTTGTCACTTTATCCACCCATCTGATTTTTTTTATTAAATAACTATTTCAACCAGTAATAGTTATTTTAGACATGAAGAAGTTCTAATGCATTTTCAAATAAAAAATGCGTATAAATTTATTTTTATCACAATATAATTATCTAATGATTCTAATATAAAAAATATATTCTCCAGGTTCGTACTTATCTAAAACTACGACCAGGGATCTTAAAATATACACACTAACCGGTGAGTCACCAAGATTCTCGTGGAGGAAAGAAATATATTTTACATTTACCGAATAGAGACAAATATTTTATCGATACATATGATTTGCTTTAAAGGAGTAAATTCAAAGCAAATTCGGCTCATATTTTAATTAAATCGAGATACTGATGATATAATTACAATGCAGTATTCCATCCTTAAACTTTGTTCGTTGGTGGGAATATCTCTTTGGAATAAGGTCCATAGTATCTTTATCTTTATCTAACCACAATAAGAGGTATGCAATAAATCGTTGTGGGCAACCTGAATTAGAGGTGTAAGTGGTTTATATGTTTTTCAGCTAAATTTACGCTTTCTACTGTGATCATCTAAAACGATAACAATTGTTTATATTTTTTACTTTTATTTTATTCTAAAACCCTGATAAAATACTTTTTTAATAGAATTTCGGAAATGCTGTTTATTTTTCATTTACTGTATTTTACTGTATCGCGTATTTTTATTATTAAAAAAAAAATTATTTAGACTTATTTATTTGGTTTAAATGTATTTATATATATCTTTCCAAAAGTGTCTAATGATGATATCTTATTAAAAATCGAAATGATCGTTTAGGATGAAATTTTAAGTAAATTATTTTGAATGATTTTTGAGCGTAATCTCTGAGATGTAGGTACATATCCTAGAGATGTACCGAGGATAACTTCAGAATAAATTACCGGTAATAATAACAGTTTCTTTATAAACTTTCTTCTGATTCATTTTCTTATTTTTCAGTAGACACTAATTTCTCACCTTTTTTGCCTTTTTTTGTGAACGGCCGTTTTCAACAGGTGGCATTGATTTTGTACGTTATCCATATGTTAAATAAAAATAAAACCAAATAAATACAAATTAAAAAAAAACATTTTAAAACGCGATTTATAAATTACAAAATATTATTATTTTAATTTTTTAAACTTTTACCGGGTGCCAAATTAAGATTATGTGGCCGTATCATCAAGAAAAACATACATTTCGTAAGATTTTCAAAGCTGATTTTAATTTGGTACTGTACTGAGTTTTAAATTCGAAGTTTAAAGAAAAATTGATAAAGTATTGTTATTTACTGCTTAAGGAGTTTTTTTTAAGTTTATTCAATTCAGTATATTAATAAGTAATTCTTATCTCTCACAACACATGTGGCTTTATAAACCGTTACAAAATAAAAGGTAATGCCGCAGTTTTTTACTAACTATGGACGCCAACATAAAACGGCTGCCTGCCTGTGACGTTTGTTTGTGGGGCTGTATATAAGAGAATCTAATTGGAGGTCATCCCGTTCAATACAGTTTTACCGATGATACTGGTATTATACAGCAAAAAATGTTAATTTTGTAAATCTGTTAGCGTTTTTCACTTTATTAACTGAAGAACAAAATAAAACACATACAACTAAGGTAATAATTCTATCATATTATTTTACTTTAATGATTATATACGATTATTTTATTTTATTTTTCTCAATTATTTCAAGTTTATATATTTATTTATTCTATAGCTACTGCGACTGAAATTGAATAAAATTTACGTTATATTTTTCTGATAATCTCAAGTTATCTGACAAAACATGCTATTTTTAACAATAGATCAGTACACCTAAATTAAAAAAAAAAAAAAAAAATCCGAAAAGCTCGGGTTTGCAGTGTAGCGAGGCAACTCAGTCTTTAATCCAGAAGGTTTCGGCTTTGAATTCCAATAAAAAGTACAATTAATCTAAAAAGCTATTCATCTATCGGCATTACAATATCTGACATAACAAACTTAGTTTTAATAAAAGTGATTGGAGAACCACAATATCAAGTAAGACTGTTGTTAGTTTAACGTTAAAATGGTCATCATCGTCAATTTCAAAATACAATACTACTTACGGAAAATAATATTTTGAATCAATATCGACTTCTTTATCAAAAATATTTACATTTGGGTTACTTTTTCCTCTTTTTTTATATTTGGAAAAACATTGATTGTAAGTTCTATAAATGAACAGTTAAAACATGATCCTTTCGGTCGTTTCTTTTTTCTAAAATCATTTGCTGTAAGTCCAATGTTATCACAATTGTAACATCGTTTTATAATTTTTATTTTGCGTGTTTTTTTGAACTTGACATATTTTCATAATTATTATTATTATTATTACAAAACTTTGTGTATTTCTCATCCGAGATGATTTTGAATCGTTCTTATTTTTATTGAACTTATAACTTGTATCATTTAAACTTATTTTCTCAATAGCCATTATCAGTTTATTTTTATTAAATATCTATGTGAAAACTGCATGACTTCCTTGTACGCCTATTAAATTACATACACAAAAGTACATAAAATTTTATTTAATTAATAACTTCTGATAGCTTCATATATTTTTTTATTAAATTAATTAATTATTACTTAATTACAATTAATTAAAAATTAATTTTTAATTACAATTAAAAATTACTTAATTATTTAAATTACTGATTTATTATTTATTGTAATTTTTTTTTTAAATCAGAGATTAATAGTTATTAATAAATCAATATTCTTAAATTAAAAAAAAAGTTAAAAAAAGGAGATGAAGTCTGATTCGAACCGATGTGCCTTCCCTTTGTAAGATCCAAATATTTCATTAATTAAAATTTTATTTGGCGATAACTCTGGAACCAATGAAAATAAGTACCACTTAGGACAAATTGTTGAAAAGCTCTCAATGAGGTCTTATTTTAATAAAAAGTTAATAAAAAGTCTTAAATCCAAAATCCAAATTTTTTTTTATTTTTAAATGTTACAACAGTCCTAAATCCAAAATTTCGACTTCCTAAGTCTAATAATTTTGGAGTTACACGACATACACGTACGTACCGACGTTACACCGAAATTAGTCAAAATGGATTCAGGTATGGTCAAAATGGATATTTCCGTTGAAATCTGAAAACTGAAATTTTTGCAATACTTCCTTTACTTCGTACAAGGAAGTAAAAATCTTTCCATTCTGGTTTGAGTTCTTAGTATTTTATCTGACATGCGCGTAATTTAAAATATCAATCAATACACTCATCATTCTAGCCTTATTGGCTAATATAACTTTATACTAATTTACAATACAAGAATTAAAAATAAATAAAAACAATTAATATTTAATCGAATTGAACGTAAAGTGAACATGAAAACAAACACAAAATTATAACATCAATTTTCTACCATAACTGAGATATTTGTAAACAGATTTTATAAAATTAAATATACTTTTGTACAAAATAAAGGCTTTTTATTTTAGCAAAAAACATACCTTTTCATAAAACTTATATTTATGGAGAAAAATAACGGATTGAAAAATAAACATGGTCGCCATTTTGTAATTTGCAAAGATATTAAAGTCCTGATTTTTTGCTAATTTTGAAACTTTATTACAAAGACGCTTACAAAATATTAATGTGATGCTTCCACCCGAACTTGAGATATAAAGTTTTATATAAAAATAACGAAATGGCGGACAGTGTGAAAACGAAGGAGAAATTGCTATTTTTCCTAAGGATATTTTTTGTTTAGTTATACAAATAGAATCCGAAAAAGTATAGCCAGCCCACCATTTTAGAAACACTCTGTATAATCACTTCAACTATACGCGGGTTCCGAATCATTTGTACTTGCTGCGATCAGACTTCTTCGAATTATCCTTAAAAGTATTGCGCAATCGCACTCACAGATACGATTGGCTAAATCTGTACTTAATGGCGCTGTTACGACCGGCAACGATGAATTCGATGATGCTGCTAGCGATAACACTCTAGCTACTACCGTGGCGTTGAAAACTTTTCAGCTGCTACTCGCAAAATCGAAAACGGCTAGTCGACTGCTATCTGCTTCGGCAAGGACCCGTTTATGAAGACGAAGGTACATTGTCTGTTGCTGACGTCGACGAAGCTGAAGGCCGTTTTGCTTGCTGCTACGCCTGTTAACGTAGTTGTACTTGATACTGTCACTGCGTCTGCTGCGGTCTAAATATTTCCATCATAGTCTGCACGGTCTGCCGTAGCATATCCTGTATTCTGCAACATTGTCATGATCTGCTGTGATGAATCCATCGATGCATTCAAAGCAGTACTGGTACTGGTACTAGGTTACAAGGTCTCTCATCATGAGGTCTCTTACCATGATTTATATAAAAAATATTCGAGTTTCGAATTTCGCGCTTTTTAGCTGTTTTGAATACTTCATTATTCATAAATATTGGTTTTGAGAAAAAAAATTAAATTGAGAAAGTAATTTTTTTTAAAGGGGTGTAAATCATTAAATTCGTGATCCTTCTCCATTTTCGGGGCCATGCATAAGTTATTTATTTAGTTTTCGAAATGTTTTAGGGAAATTTTAGTTTTTTCTTTACATCACTGATTCTTTAGAAACGCTTTAATTTGTTTATTTCACATTTATAATCGATCATCTATTGAGTTATTTACTTAGTTTTTGCGTTTGTGAAAAAAAAATATTGTTGTTTTGTCTGTGAAGTTTGGTATTTTGTGTGTTTTAGCGTTATTTTTTTGTTGAAGTAATGCCACGAACCCATTCAAAAAAAAAAGGAAAGGAATTGGAAGTAAGCTGCTGTAAAAATTAGAAAACTGACGATGCCAGAAGACAGGTTATACTGTATACTGGAGCTGAACATTTCTAGTACTTTTAGTTGACGAAAAAAAAACCTCAGTCGTCTTCAAATTTATTATACAAGAATGTTGATAATTCCAGTACATTTTTAGAAAATGGAAATATAATTGTAAATATTAAATTATTATCTGACATTATAGATCATAAGTGTGGATTTTGTGATAGTAAATGTAGTTTGTCATTTTTTGAAGATACTACTAAGAGATTAGAATTAGCCTCTAAATTATTTTTAAAATGATCGTCATGTGCATCCTCTAAATCTGTGAGAACTAGAAAAAACGTAATAATGGATATGAAAATAACATTAGGCTTATCTCAGGTATGCGAGCAATAGATATGGGTCAGTCTTCTGCTACAACTTTCTGCGCAGTAATGAATCTGGCCAAATAAATCCTTCTCGATTTACGACAATAACTAATATATTACGAAATTCTGTAAAATCCACAGTTCATGAATCAATGAAAGCAGCTGTCGAAGAAGCACTTGATGGCACTTGGCGAAAAGATGGTTTCAAAAGTTTAAATAGTTCTGTTTCTGCAAAAAAATATTGTCACAGGAAAATTTGTAGATGTGGAAGAATTTTTTGTAAATATTGTCAAAGCTGAAAATACAAAAAAGATAAAAAATCAAGTACAATACGTGAAAATAGTGTTTCTTGTTCGGCAGATTATTCGGTTATAAGTGGCGGAATGGAAAGTTAGTTGCAATTTTTAACCGTTCCATAAATTTTTATGGAGTACAGTACATTAAGTACTTGGGTGATGGGACAGTAAACATTTTTAAAGTGTGTTAGAATCGTCTCCTATGGTGTAACTGAAATAGAAAAATTAGAGTGCGTCGGTCACAAACAGAAGAACATGGGCAGTCGACTTCGGTGATTACGACAGGAGTTGAAAAATACGGTCCTTAGAGATGAAAAAAATATCAGGAAAAGGAAGGCTTATAGAAAAGATATAGATAGCATACAAAGTTATTATGGGAATGCTATCAGAAAAAATGTCAAAAGTGTTGAAGAATGAGATGCGCTGTTTGGACTATTTATTTCCACCGTATTTAGACTGATGAACGGCCTTATCATAGCTTTTCTCTAAAGATCAAGGTACATGGTGTAAATATAATAAATTTTAAAAATTCTCAGTATTCAAATACAAATTCTATTCTAACTGCTGTTGCTGAAGTTATAAAATCTGAATTTAAAGGTTTGGCTGATCCTACTCTGTTATGGCAATGTGTTCACGGGCTTACCCAAAATTTAAATGGATCCTTCAATAATAGTGTTTGGACCAAGGTGGCAAAAAATGTTTTTGTTGGCTTGAAGGCACTGAAATGTGGTGCATATGAATTAACTTTAATAAAGACAATATAGAAATATTAAAGTTTTTGAAAAATTATATTTTACCCCGGTTGAAAGTACGGTTGCAGCGTGCAAGTAACAGGATTAAATGTGTATTGAAAAAACAAATAAACGAGCCAATCAGATTTTTATCATGGCAAGAACACAAAAAGGAGAGCCATAGAAGTAGTAAATGATCCTGACATCCTGAATATGGAGCTCGAATGCACTAAGGTGGGTTATAATTTTTTATTTCTATCTACGTTTATTGAAAATTAATATTTTCACACTTACGTTCCTTTTTCTCAAAAAACTATTGCTCAAACGTGAAGAACATTTCACTGTAATTTTGTGACATACAAATACATATAAATGAATAAGTATAGCTTATCCAAGCCGAACTGGGACAGATCTGATGAACGCACAGCTTTATATGTCTTGCTGCCTAACGAGCACGGGTTTACAACACTTCTCGATTAAAGACAGTAAATATATATATATATATATATATATATTATACGACTATTGTTTATTCCAGTCAATTAACAAATTCACGTCTTATATTTATTAGTTACTTATTTAATCCTGAGTTTATATATTATTAAATTAATATCTAAGCCAAACATGTACACGATTGATGTCTTTTTCTTTTTCCTGTTTAGCCTCCGGTAACTACCGTTCAGATAATACTTCAGAGGATGAATGAGGATGATATGTATGAGTGTAAATAAAGTGCAGTCTTGTACATTCTCAGTTCGACCATTCCTGAGATGTGTGGTTAATTGAAACCCAAATAACAAAGAACACCGGTATCCACGATCTAGAATTCAAATCCGTGTAAAAATAATTGGCTTTACTAGGACTTGAACGCTGGAACTCTCGACTTCCAAATCAGCTGATTTGAGAAGGCGCGTTCACCACTACGATTGATGTCTACTGTTAGTAAATGCTACGCTCTTCGCCCTTTGTTCTGGGAGTGGGTACCAACCGTACGCTAGTCTAGGCTATGAGTCTTACATAAGAAAGATTTCTTTATTCAGAATTGTGTAAATAATAATTTACGATTTGTCGTTCTAAACATTCAAGTGAAACATTAAATCTCTATTTATACCAACCGTTCCAGATTTATTCAGAGACTAACTTATTGTTGTAAATGATTCTGTTACAATTTACACTGTATTTGCAGTTAAAACTTGTCCAGTTAATTGTGTGTATCCAAAGAGTATAAGGTTATAGTCCGATTATAGTGTTCTTTGAGTTTGAATTCTTGAAAATAGTTGAAGTCTTAAGTGAAATTTTAAAAGTAGTTTATTCGCGTTAAATTACTAAATTTTTGTTGGCTCTACTTTTATGGTAGTGAATTGATTTTATTATTTTGCATATTACGTCTAATTTACATGAAAAAGGCAATTAAACACAACCTTTTTAATTATATGTAGTAGAAACTGCAGTAGAAATGTTTGTTAATGACCCCAAAAAGTTGTAGAACGTGTTGCGTCTCTCATAGGAGTTTCAAAAAGAACAGTTAACGAATTACTGGAAATAGCTTGGAAAAAAATTAATTTCTCCTAGCAAAGGATTACGGTTCTCATGTTTGCACTCCACTCATTAGGCCATTCATCACGCATACGAAAAAATTGGCAAAAACAACAAATTTTTGATTTGAAGCTATGAATTTCACATAATCTAACATATAGCCATCAAAGCTTGTTGTCAAATCCGTTCTGAGATACTGTTCTAAAATAAATTTTTCCCTTTTAGTGCGTTTAATTTAAGAGTGGTGTTTTAAATATTTTTTTACATAGTTTTTTATTTTTTACTTTTTGGTTAATTTAATATAGTGATTTTTTAAATGTTTTTTATATATATATATTTTTTTTCTACTTTTTAGTCTTTCTTTACAACTGCGCTAGCGTACAGGTTTGAGCATATTTAAGGAAAGATCGGATTGGTACGTATTACGGTGGGCGAGTGCAATCAAAACAAAGGGCTAAACAATTTAATTTTCTGATAACCGAAATTTGGTTGGTCAAGAGTGTACCAATTCGTTGAACAGTTAGCGCTCGACATGATGATACATACGCCGTTTGAATCGTGAAAATCGGACGAACGGTTGCCGAGATATTACGGTGGCATCTCGTCGTATCCCCTCTCCAATTTCCGAACGGCGTCCCGGAGGCACTTGAAATTATTATCATCCGACGGGTACCATTGGGAGCGGATGGGGTACAAACGAGGGGGTTCGAAGAGATTTTTCCTAGCACTAGGACCGACCGTTTTCGAGATATTTGCGATTTTCGTCCGAAAATTCGGATCTGGTTAAAAAGTACTAAATTTTCCCAAAACTTCGGTGGCAAATTTTAGATCCATACTTACCGAAACAGGCTACGTTATCTTTCACTAAGAATACATGCATGTAAACGAGGTTTCATAAATTCAATGGGCATTTTTTTTCACTTACAACTTAGGAGCATCTTAGCGACTTGATAATGTTGCTAAAATGTGTTGTCATCAGTAGAAAACCTGTATGAAAAATTTCAGAGAGAATGGATAAGCAGAAGTACTTCAAAATTCGACTGAAATGTTCCGTACCATAGATCTCACATATATAGTCTAAGAGCGAGTTAATATTCTAGTGGTAAAAGTAAGTTAGCTAAATATTTATGTATTGTTTTATTTGATTATGAATTTATATATTTTTTTATATAAATACAAGACTAAAAATAATTAAAAAATTTATGATGTGAATTCATTTATTGATTAAAATAAAAAAAACATTATTATAAAAAATACTAAAAAAAAAAAAAATATACCGTAAATTAGTATAAAAAAATTAGTTATATTAAATAATTGTTATAATATTTGTAGTAACTTATTACTCGTAACAGAAATAGAATTTTTTTTTCATTTTACTCCAAACAAAATAATTTTTTAATTTAAAATCTTCTGCTTGATGTAAAGGATTAATATTTAGTCAACGTATACACAAACGGCCTAAAATATCACCATAAAAAATTTAATCATATATCTACAATAGGAGCTGAAAATATAAACATGAAAATTGAAAATGGTAAATTTAACACCGGCAAGAGAGAAGGGTACGAGGTTCCCTTACGTAGTTAACCTAGTACAAAGTATTTTGAACTCCACGTCCGTTCCCCGTTTCTTGATTTTCTTCTATTATTTAAAATATAATTGTAGCTGCTTCTGTATTACGTGCAACTCGAAACTCCATTTTTCAATTTTAACTCCATATCGATTTGCTTGCTCCAATTTCTGCACTAATTCTGTTTTGTTACCACCACAAAGAAGATTTTTCCGATCTAGGATATCTTTTAATTCATTCCCAGTCAAGTCTGCTGCAATTTTTTTGTTTGCGTCGCCAATGTAAACAACAACGGATTTAGAATTTTCAAGTTATAACCTCTCAATCAAGTATAAAAATAACTATGTGTAAACAAAAAAAAAAAAAAAACAAAACTAACCGTTTGTTTACGTTTACGCACCGTGTTGACAATACAATAAAAATCATAAATTGGCAATGCAATTTATTCACACTAATCATGAGCGACGCAAATCCACAATTTTTTACACACTACGTAAACGTAGATACATATATATATATATATTTGTTTTTAATTAAACGAAGGTTTCTAGGTACGTTTAAACACAAATTCTAGGTAGATTTTTACTTAAAACGCAGGTTTTTACTTAAACCTAAGCAGCGTTTTTTGTAAGCCTATCAATATGTAGATAAAAAAATTAAATAGGTTTATAAAATAAACTTACTTAAATAACTGAACTAAAAAGTAAAAATAATATTCATTCAATTATTTCATAGAAACAGATTATTTTTAAGCAGGCGCGAAGTTAAGGTAGAATAAATAATTAGTCAGTTTTAATTTTGCTCAGACGTCAAAGAAATATTAATTTAATGAGTAATTAAAAATATTTAATTACATTTTTTCAATGTATTCTTTTTTGAGATTGATTAGTTTTTCAAATATATTACAAAATAACTGGTGCGGTACAAAATAAAATTCTGAATTAAAAAATGTAGAATTTATTAAACCTACGTGTATTGAAATTTTCACAGATCAGTTTTTCAAGATCAACTTCAAATTTCGCAGCGAATTAGATAAATAATGGTGAGAAACTGAGTTACGATGACAGATTGTATTTTTAATCTGTAAAATAAAAGGTTTACGGTATGTAATTTTTCAAACGAAAAAAGTTTCCACTAAATTACGAAGAAAAAAGAATGAAAAATGCAGACCAGTAGTGCTCAATAAAGTTTACTCGACTAATTCTCATTTATTAATATCTTTTATTTTTGCACAATGAAACAAAAATTAACATTGATTTTTACCTCTTTTCCTCATAAAAGCATCAGTTAATTCCAAATAAATCCACTTAAATTACCACAGTCAACTAAGTTTTTATTTACCAAAACTTAATTGTAAAAATAAATAATCATAAATTGAAAATCAGGCCCTGCTCTATAATTAAAATACGATTACAGGATAAAAAACAATTTTAGACCTGCCACTAAATAAATATATATATATATTAAAAAAATAATAATAATGCATATTAAAAAAACGTACTAAAGCATTTGTGTAAAACAATGCGCTGACAAAACCACTTATATCGCCACTTTAAACTTAATATGCGTATTTTAAAATAATGCTTCGGTTTAAAATAATAATAATAATAACAAAAACAAAAGTTTAAAGCTGTAAAACAAAACAATAAAAATTAAATTAAATTAATTAATTAAAATAAATTCACAAGGAAAGGAATCAAACCGTACCACAATTAATTACAAATTTCCCTACAATTTTTAAACAACATCAAAGGTTAGCAATTAAATAAATAGAGAATACTTGATAAGAATATAATTTTTTGCAATTTTTACTTTTTTATCAGTCACGAATATTTTAATTAAGTTATATAGTGGTCTACAGTACACTTATAATCTATGCAATATGATTAAGTATACGAATTTATGTTTATATTACGAATACTTTCCTGGCATCATAACTCAAGAGCTATACTACAAGAAGGAGAGTATGGTAATCAGTCAAAAAAACGGGTGTGGTTTTTTTTGCATTTCTCGACGTTTTATGACCCAGGGATTCCAAAAAACAAAAAAAAAAAAATGGGGTAAAGTTCGTACGTACTTACCTACATGTGTTTGAAGTTTAATAACTTTTGAGTAGATAAACAGATTTTTATAAAATTCTGTACAGAGACTAATGGGTACTAGGCAATTTGTTGGTAAATTGTGTCGCCGGGGTATGTTAACCCGTGCGACCGGAGGCGTGGTTTTCCTCTGCCGATGGCGGTCGTTATCGTGACCTTGTAATGCCACGCGAGACACCATGATGGGACCGGTTTTGGTGCGGTGTATGTCCCCGGCTCCTGTGCGAACCGGAATGAGGTTGCGTTCCCGTTGTTAGGTGACCCAAATTGGTCAACTTAACCGGGTGTAGGTCTGAATCTCTCTGTTGCGTAAGATATAATTTTGATCGGTATGAGTGTAGCACTGATTTAATTTTAAACTCGTTCGTCGTCTGAGCCATTCACAGTCACGAACGGTGTTGTCAAATCTGGACTAGGCGCGGGGTTCGCGCTTCGCGGTTTCGGTCAGTTAGTTTCGGTCAGTTAGACGGAATATGTTAGGTTGGATGTGAATATGTCCTTTTGAGGCCTACGTGAAGGAGAAATTTGATTTGTATTTTACTGATGCAAATGTCTGCCGAGGCATTTACATCGGTGGCATCCCGACCGAGGCCTGGCTGATGACTGTGAGATGTAATCAGCTAGAGGGTCTAAAGACGACTTCCGATAAAGCACCTCAGGGCTTGGAACGGAGGGGGTGGTGTGGCGTCCGGTAACGTCACAAGGTGGGTGTTCTCCTCCTACGGGGTTGGGATGGTAAATTGTGTAGTCAATATCTCCTGGGGGTGGGGTAGATATATCCTTGGGGTTAATTTTCTCAAAATTTTGCATACATAACCCCACTTTACATAAGCTCAGTACATTCGTGCATGCTTAATTTACCATTTTTAAAAAAAAATTGTCCCAAAATTTCCCTTTCACTAGAAATCGAAAAAGCTATCTTTTTATTTATTGTATATTTTTAACTGAATTTTTTTTTTTTGTCTTCCTAGGCGTAGTAGTAGAGAAAGTGACCCCCAAAAAAATACTTTGGGAGCAATAATAGATGTGGGTGAGACGATAAAATTAAAAAAATATGATTTTTTTTTAATTTTTCAAAACTTTTTTGAGTTAATTTATTAAACTTTTTATAATGTATATTTTAAATAGTAATAAATTTTGAGTATTAATATTACAATAAAATTTCACCGTAATTCACCCCCCCCCCCCAAAAAAATGATATCTTGGGTAATTATTATTTTTCCATTACACAAAAATAAATAACCAAAGCCAGGAAAGTATTACAAGTTTGTTGTCAGATTTAATGTAAATGATGCATACATTTCTGAATGGATGATTAAAATATAATGCAGAACATATAAAACATACGTTTTACGAAAGTTTAGCAGAAAAAAGCCGCTTACCGTTAAAATACAATACATTTGAATGGAAAGAAAGATTGAATGTGGCTTTAATTATAAATAAATCTGGCTACACTGTTGCTAAACTTTCTTGGAGTTGATGAAGTTGAAGTTTGGTTTTACCTTACGACCTTCATAAAATTTTTATTTTTATTATATTTATTTTTACTTTTTCATTTATTATATTTCTTATTTATTTTTTCCTCATCAAAATAATTATTCTAATAAAAAGTATAGAATGTTGTTAAGCTAGGGAAAAAATTTATTTATACAAAAATAATGATAATAGAAGATCAATTTTTTGCTAAGGTAACCGGTTTTTAAGATATTGTTGAACGTATTTAAAAATAACAAAAGAAAATATTTTGCTAAAGTGAAAAAACAAAAATGTTGAATTTTACAATTTATCTTTGTGATAAATATTAAAAATGATTTTCAATTGGCAATTCCCTATTTAGAAAATTATTGGTAAAAAAGTTTGAAATAGTTACTGAAAGAATTTATAAAAATAAGATTTTTGAATGAAATTATCAATTTTTCCCCTAAAAAATAGCCACTGAATTTAATATTAAACGGTCAAGAATATTTCACAGAATTGATGGAAGATAAAATAAAATTCGTCTATGCCAAGGAATAGTGGAAAATTTGCTTATAATTGTAAATGTAATTGTAACATAAATAATACTGTACATTTTCTCTTGATCATAAACAACTTTTGGAAGCCTCAGATTGCCGATGCTAAATTATGATTATACTAATTTATGACGAGTAGGTGCCGACATTAAATACGTTCTGCCGAAGATATGCGGTCGATAACTTTGACACCTGTTATTCTAATGAATAACATAATATGTAGGATATTCTAATGAAGAAAAGGGTGGAAAAAATCAAGTTTTGGAAAAAAACTTTCTGGGAGTTCTTTCGGTAGTTGTTGAGGATGTCAAATGATGATTTGTATACCGGAAGTAGGAGGTTCCAGCCTCGTTAAGAACTACGAAGTTGAAAGTAATGGAAAACATCGGCTGTATTTTTTATTAACTCTTTTTTTATTCGGTACGGGAGCTTTCTGTTGGTAAAACAGTCTTCCGGCTAGTTCTCCGATTGAGGACTTTCATGTCATCGAAAAGTAAAAAGGTGATATTTCTTCTTAAGTAAATTTGTTTCTAGAAGGAACTGTCGAGAGTAAAGCGAGTAAAGAAAGACAAAAAAAAATGGATTGTTGTAATAAATATTTGAGGATAAAAAAAGAAGGTAAAATAAACATAAGGGAAATTAAATTTTAAAATTTCTTTAAAACGTTTCTAAATAACAGATTACACATGGGACTATGTCGGTACTATGCTGTTCGATATAGTTCTACCTGACTTTGAGTACGGAAGGTTGAAGTTCGATGCTATGTCACCATTCACTAATATTTGCGTGAATTACAAAAACATTTCCAAAGGTCGGTGTTCTGCACAAAGATCATCGAGATAAACAGAAATAGAAATCTTATAATAGGTTCAGCAGTTTCTTAAATTATCCCAGACAAACGGAAAAAAAACTTATTTCCTTTTTAAAATCATTTGTAAAAAATAACAGAATAAATATGATGTAAATGAAATATATTAAATATGTTGTCTGAAGAATAACTTTTTGTTTGAATACAATCACAAAAAACGATCGGTATGAATAACAAAAGAGAAGGAGATGGAAATAAATGTTTTGCCTTTCAAACGCTGGTTAAAGGGTGAAAGAAGGAACAGAGCAATAAAGACTTGAGCTAGAATGAGAGAAATAATCGTGATTGTGTTAAGACTTGTGACCTACAATACGCAGAGCGAGTCCCTTGAGCTTTTTGTTAATTAGCAATCTCAGTTGGCAGCGCGTCACATCAAGAACAGCGCACAAAATAGGCTTCACTTGGTACGATGAACTAAGATAGGTCTTTTCTTAATTGCAGATCGTCCACTCTGTACTAAAGAAGAATAATTTTAGTATATAATTTTATTACGGCTTAATGCTTCTTAAAAAATAACAACGTGCTACGATTTCAAAACCACACATTAAGAAACGGTGTTACTCGTATGTAACACAGATAGCTCACTCATATATTTTACGAGTCTGTTTTATTGAAATGGAACAGTCACTAATATTTATTTCATTCTTTCGTGAATAGAATTTTATTACGGACATTTGTAAAGAAGACATGATTGGAATTTATTTATCTTTCATAGATTTATTTATCTTTCGGTAGTTTAAGAATTTCTGATAGACAAACTGTAAACTCTACTTATACTTTATACGATATTGCTTTTATTTATTTTTAAAATTCATGATATAAATTTTTGTATTCATAAAAAAATAATAAATAATTTAATTTTTTTCTGTACGTGATCAGCATAACTCTAGAATATAAAAAAAATGATGCATAAAAGAATGGATATCCATTCCCCTCAAAACATAAATTCTTTTTTCTGGGCGCTTAACGAAGTGTGGTTATCACCGCCCGGATACAATATTTATGTAGTACGTAAATAAATATTAAAGATTAACAACTAAAAATTAAATCAAAAGCTAAAAACCCCAAAAAGTGAAATAAAATCACAATGAAGTATTACATCTATAATCTAAATTAAAACATTAAAATTACCAACTGCTACACGCCAAATGGTATAAATAGCTCAAAACTACTTCTGAATATTCAAATATTTATATATAAACGGAGGCCACAGAGAAATCGTAAAAAAATTAGAGATAACAGCGTTTCACTGTTTCTCAACGTATTTCGCATATCGGCTCCTAGTTTAAACTAACGACGCAATGTTACATAACAGATACAATCCACAAGGATGTGGTGCACAGTCAGTTGACAGTCGCAAACGGCAAATAAAAACCCTCTCGACGGTTATTTCTGCATGAGGATCTCCACGGTAACACAGCGTTCTTAACTAAACGAAGTTTATTGTTAAGGTAGCATTCCCATTCATTTTGCATTTTGCATCATGAACCACCCTCTTCAGAAATCATATAAGATCGTTCTAGAAAACGTGACTGGTGAAAGGAGGCTGGAAACAAGCCGCGTTTGCCACACTATCAGCGGGCACATCGCCTGAAATTCCAATATGGTTGGGAATCCGGCAGAAGCTCACAGTTGTATTACGTTGAGTCATTTGAGAAATAACACTCTGAATCTCAAGTACAATAGGGAGTCTGGAGTACATATCATTAATCGCCTGTGAGGCGATTAATCTGTCTAGATAAGTATGTGTTCGAAATATTGGGCTAATTATATTTAAGATCTTATTAATACCGTACAGCGCCGCAACGAAAATATTGTCGTTGCTAGGAAGACCAAACATGTATGTTATTTTGCCAACCACAACCAACAAAATTAACGTTTTTAGAGCCGTCCGTACAAACTATAGCATCAGGATTCACGCTACTTATTATAAAATTCCTCTCGTAACATAACCAGATTTGTGCTCTTCTTATGACACTGACAAAGACCAAAGCAGTAATTAACGACATTAGGCCGCTAAGGAGGGTAATAAGAAGGAGCAACAGTAAGAACTAGAGGTAATTGTATATTTAGAGCTAAGAAAAAGCGCGGAGCTCTGATGCCTAGCACAGCAGTAGATCTCGGCAGTTCCTGATATCGATTCAGATGTGGTTAGAGAACACTGCATCAAAATTTGGATGATTTCGTTGCGCTTTAATACGAGCTGCGCAAGTGCAGATCATTTGGTTTCGTCTATTCCAAAGGTATGGCTCACCACTATCCACCAGTAGAGTTACCAGAGGGTTTGAACGAAATGCGCCTGTAGTAAGACGGGTGAATGAATGATGGATTGCATCTAAGAGCGGTGGACCGAGCCAACGAAAAGCCACATAGCCCGGTAAAAGCGGAACGTGCATATTCGATCAGCTGCCCATCCAGTATTAAATAAAACATTCAGCATGTCTAGCATTTTCAAACATTTCACCTTCATTTCCTTTAAATGTATTACCAACATCAGTCGTTGGTCAAACCGTATTCCTAAAAATCTAACCCTTTTGCACGGTTCAACCGGTTCACTTTGCAAAAACAGATTGGGGTCAGCATCTTTCCTCAAACGTAAAAAGCAGATGCGTTTCGTTTTCTCCGGAGAAATCGTAAATCCAGTAGTTTTACAACACGATTCTAAACGGGTTCTTGTTATTTTGTAGCAGCCTCTCCCGAAAAGCTAAAATTCTAATGCTACGTAAATTGAAAAATCATCAATAAATAAAGAACACATAACGGGTTTTCACATGCAATTATTTTTATTCTTTATGGTTAGGGCAAACAAAATAACATATATGACATTTTCCTGTGGTATTCCGTTTTCTAATGTGAAACTTTCAGATTTCATCGTTCAAACTCGAACTCGAAAGGTCCGACTACTGAGGAAACCCCTGATAAACGCAAGACAAAGGCATTTTTCTTGTATACCTCGTTCATGCAGTGCATTTAAGATTACTCTCTTCCAACCCCTGTCGTACGCCTTTTGCACCTCAAAGAATAACACAGCAACCAGGCGTTGGCGAAGTAGAAAAGTATTTTAAATAACAGATTCCAGGGCCTAACATGACCCGAATTAGCTTGGCGGAAACCTGATTATTGTAAATGGAATAAAAAAGTACAGGTTACATTTCATTTTCGTAACGGAATTAATATATTTAAATTGAAAAAATTCTGTAACCTAATAATTTTTTTAAATTTATATTAATGAATTTCTGTACTCTTAGTTGAAGGCAGCGTGACAAAAATACTGCACTCCAATAAACATTAATCACTGAAAATCTTATATTTAGTAATAAAATCCTTATTTATTATTAGATTATAGAGTAGAAAAGGGAGCACGAAACTTATCAAGCGTTTACTGTCTTAAGTTAATCATTATAGACTAAATAAATAAACATAATTTTAATTTAATACATTTTTCAAATACATTTTAAATACTTGTCTTTAACTATACAACTCTCTAACTTTAATAACAAAAAAATACTAGTAAAAATATTCAGAATTCATGATTAAATTGAAAATCAATATGAACAGTTCGGACGATAGCCATTGAATGCGTTGTATGGAAGTTGTATTTAAGTCGTACTGAAACAAATTTGGTTAGGTTTGACATTAACAATTCATGATGTACATTTTTTTATACATAAAAAATAAATAAATAACAGTTTTATTTATTTATTATTTATTAAATTAAAAGCTTTATTGGATAAAATTAAAACCCGGCTTTAATTAAGAAAAAAAAAAAAATTAAAATACCAACACAGTTGTTAAAAAAGACGAAAAAAATTGCATACTTCTGATTAAAATTATTCTCTTTCATTTAATAATTAAAAAAAATTAATAAATAAAGTAACGCGCAATAAAATTATTAGGAAAGATTTCCTGAAGTAATTTTAAATATAAATTTTATGGTGAGGCAACAGTTTTACTTAAAATCAGGCAAATATCTGAACAAACGTTAATTATGTTATAAAAATACCAAAAGTAAATAAATTATGTGAATTTAATGGAAACTAATGGTATGGTAAAGGAATATGTAGAGAGAATCTGAAACATTCATTTAAATTATAGCGTACGATCAACTTTAATAAAATTATCACAGCTTAAGAAAGCTAATTAAAGTTTGTAAAACTCAATTTACATAATATTATGTCTAAAACAGGTTACATGAAATGCTTTATTACATGTAATATATGGAAATGAATTATACAGATGACTTATTATAGACTCGTTAAAATTAATCTGGGTAAAAGTGAAAAACAGTCTTAAATACTGAGATCTAACCTCTGACCACAATTCTCTTCCATTTTTCTTTGATAAATATATTTTATAAGATTAATACTTTAAAAAACTGTTAAAAAATATTTTCTTAGAATTGATCTTAATTAAAAAATATATATATAACAGAAATTTGTATATATATATATATATACAAATTTCTGTTTTACTGAACAAAGAATTCTTAAGATCAATTAAAAAAGTATTTTAATCTCCAATTAAATAAACATTCCATCTATCAAACAGTCATCATTCGTAGATATTAGGTAGTAGTTTATAAACTATAAAAAGAGATGCAATTTTAAAAACGAAATAAAATAACTTACTTTTTAAAAACTCTAATTTTGACACTACATGATTTCCTTGTACGTCTATTAAATTACATTTACACATTTTTTTTTTTTAATAAAAAGTACATAAAATCTTATTTATTAACAACTTCAGATTTTATTTCAGATTTTTGTTTTTATTTAATTATTATTTACTGTAATTTTTTTTTTTACAATCAGAGGTTGATGATTACTAATAAATCAATATATTTATATTAAAAAAATAAGAAAAAAAGAAAGGAAATGAAGTCGGATTCTAACCGATGTGCCTTCCAAATTAGATGTAAGATCCAAATATTTAATTAATTAAAAGTTTGTTTTGCTATAACTGTGGAACCGATGAAAATAAGTACAACTTATGACATATCGTTGAAAAGATGTCAATGAGGGCTTATTACTGCAGTTAAGAAAAAGTCCAAAATCTAAATCTTTTGGATTTTGAACATTTTTGGACACTTTTTGTTCAGTCGATTGGAATCAAAAGGGGTAGTGCACAACTAGATGTTACAACAGTCGTAAATCCAAAATTTCTACATTCTACGGCTAATCGTTTTTGAGTTATACGAAATACATACGTACGTACGTACATACAGACGTCACGCCTAAACTAGTCAAAATAGATTTACGGATGATCAAAATGGGTATTTCCGTTGAAATCTGAAATCGAAAATTTTTGCGATTACAATATCTCCTTATACAGTGCAAGGAAGTAAAAAAATTGATGTGGAAACCACATGTCTTTCTTGTACGCCTATTAAATTACATATACAAATTTCTTTGCTGCACGTCATTTAAACTTATTTCATTTCAAAATGAGATACGATTCTCCAATTCTTTAATAATGTGGACAGTTACACAATTGCTGAAATATTAATTTTTTTAATATCAAATATTTATATAACTATTAATTCAACAATCTTACATAAAATATTAGGATAGAGTAAAAGTCCCTTTATTACTCGTATTACTTCATCAGTACTAATCGTATCTTCGTGAATTGCTGATTAATAAAAGTTTCAGATTTCTGGCGTGTCGTATAAATAAAAATTAAATTATTCCGTTTAGTGAACTCTTGTATACCGGTTGCAAATGTTAATTTCGACCTTACGGTGTAAAATATTCAGTTTTTATTATTGTATTATTTGGTGAATAATCAAAAATGAACAAGAAACACTCATACAGGAATAGAAAGATAACATGAACAAATATATCTCAAAAAACATCAAGAAGATGAACATGAAGAGGAAGAAAATGTTAAGAACGAAGGAAGAATAAAAAACTTAAGAGATGATAAATACAAAGAGGAAGAAAATGTTAAAACCAAAGAAAGAGTAAAAAGATTAAAAGAAGATGATAAATATAAAGAGGAAAAAATGTTAAGACCAAGGAAATAATAAAAAGATTAAGACAGGATAATGAATATAAAGGGAGAGACAATTTGAAAACTAGAGAACATGTACACAAATTAAGATCAGAAGAATTATATCAACCAAAGATCGATTAAATGACTGGCAACAAGAAACAAATAAACCAAATGATGATCAATTCCGACTTAGGGAGAACATTGTCTGACAATATCAGAGGAGTAATGAACTAAAAGATAAGAATTTTTTGCAATTTATTAAAAGATCGGGCATGTATGCCCCAGTGTATATGTTGTTCTTGTGAGAGTCTATTTTTCAGTCACAGTAGTTAACTTTAATGTAAATAGAATTAAACAGAAATTCCAGAATAATTAAATGAAATTAAACAGAAATTAAACTTTTTTTTTTTTTTTTGTCTTCAGTCATTTGACTGGTTTGATGCAGCTCTCCAAGATTCCCTATCTAGTGCTAGTCGTTTCATTTCAGTATACCCTCTACATCCTACATCCCCAACAATTTGTTTTACATACTCCAAACGTGGCCTGCCTACACAATTTTTCTCTTCTACCTGTCCTTCCAATATTAAAGCGACTATTCCAGGATGCCTTAGTATGTGGCCTATAAGTCTGTCTCTTCTTTTAACTATATTTTTCCAAATGCTTCTTTCTTCATCTATTTGCTGCAATACCTCTTCATTTGTCACTTTATCCACCCATCTGATTTTTAACATTCTCCTATAGCACCGCATTTCAAAAGCTTCTAATCTTTTCTTCTCAGATACTCCGATCGTCCAAGTGTCACTTCCATATAAAGCGACACTCCAAACATACACTTTCAAAAACCTTTTCCTGACATTTAAATTAATTTTTCATGTAAACAAATTATATTTCTTACTGAAGGCTCGTTTAGCTTGTGCTATTCGGCATTTTATATCGCTCCTGCTTCGTCCATCTTTAGTAATTCTACTTCCCAAATAACAAAATTCTTCTACCTCCATAATCTTTTCTCCTCCTATTTTCACATTCAGTGGTCCATCTTTGTTATTTCTACTACATTTCATTACTTTTGTTTTGTTCTTGTTTATTTTCATGCGATAGTTCTTGCGTAGGACTTCATCTATGCCGTTCATTGTTTCTTCTAAATCCTTTTTATTCTCGGCTAGAATTACTATATCATCAGCAAATCGTAGCATCTTTATCTTTTCACCTTGTACTGTTACTCCGAATCTAAACTGTTCTTTAACTGCTAGTTCCATGTAAAGATTAAAAAGTAACGGAAACAGGGAACATCCTTGTCGGTCTCCCTTTCTTATTACGGCTTCTTTCTTATGTTCTTCAATTGTTATTGTTGCTGTTTGGTTCCTGTACATGTTAGCAATTGTTCTTCTATCTCTGTATTTGAACCCTAATTTTTTTAAAATGCTGAACATTTTATTCCAGTCTACGTTATCGAAAGCCTTTTCTAGGTCTATAAACGCCAAGTATGTTGGTTTGTTTTTCTTTAATCTTCCTTCTACTATTAATCTGAGGCCTAAAATTGCTTCCCTTGTCCCTATACTTTTCCTGAAACCAAATTGGTCTTCTCCTAACACTTCTTCCACTCTCCTCTCAATTCTTCTGTATAAAATTCTAGTTAAGATTTTTGATGCATGACTAGTTAAACTAATTGTTCTGTATTCTTCACATTTTACTGCCCCTGCTTTCTTTGGTATCATAACTATAACACTTTTTTTGAAGTCTGATGGAAATTCCCCATTTTCATAAATATTACACACCAGTTTGTATAATCTATCAATCGCTTCCTCACCTGCACTACGCAGTAATTCTACAGGTATTCCGTCTATTCCAGGAGCCTTTCTGCCATTTAAATCTTTTAATGGTCTCTTAAATTCAGATCTCAGTATTGTTTCTCCCATTTCATCCTCCTCAACTTCCTCTATAACACCATTTTCTAATTCATTTCCTCCGTATAACTCTTCAATATATTCCACCCATCTATCGACTTTACCTTTCGTATTATATATTGGTGTACCATCTTTGTTTAACACATTATTAGATTTTAATTTATGTACCCCAAAATTTTCCTTAACTTTCCTGTATGCTCCGTCTATTTTACCAATGTTCATTTCTCTTTCCACTTCTGAACACTTTTCTTTAATCCACTCGTCTTTCACCAGTTTGCACTTCCTGTTTATAGCATTTCTTAATTTCCGATAATTCCTTTTACTTTCTTCATCACTATCATTCTTATATTTTCTACGTTCATCCATCAGCTGCAATATATCGTCTGAAACCCAAGGTTTTCTACCGGTTCTCTTTATTCCGCCTAAGTTTGCTTCTGCTGATTTAAGAATTTCCTTTTTAACATTCTCCCATTCTTCTTCTACATTTTCTACCTTATCTTTTTTACTCAGACCTCTTGCGATGTCCTCCTCAAAAATCTTCTTTACCTCCTCTTCCTCAAATTTCTCTAAATTCCACCGATTCATCTGACACCTTTTCTTCAGGTTTTTAAACCCCAATCTACATTTCATTATCACCAAATTATGGTCGCTATCAATGTCTGCTCCAGGGTAAGTTTTGCAGTCAACGAGTTGATTTCTAAATCTTTGCTTAACCATGATATAATCTATCTGATACCTTCCAGTATCGCCTGGCTTTTTCCAAGTGTATATTCTTCTATTATGATTTTTAAATTGGGTGTTGGCAATTACTAAATTATACTTCGTGCAAAATTCTATAAGTCGGTCCCCTCTTTCATTCCTTTTGCCCAGCCCGTATTCACCCACTATATTTCCTTCCTTGCCTTTTCCAATGCTTGCATTCCAATCTCCAACTATTATTAAATTTTCATCTCCTTTTACGTGTTTAATTGCTTCATCAATCTCTTCGTATACACACTCTACCTCATCATTATCATGGGCGCTTGTAGGCATATAGACGTTAACAATCGTTGTCGGTTTAGGTTTTGATTTTATCCTTATTACAATGATTCTATCGCTATGCGTTTTGAAATACTCCACTCTCCTCCCTATCTTCTTGTTCATCACGAAACCTACTCCTGCCTGCCCATTATTTGACGCTGAGTTAATTACTCTAAAATCACCTGACCAAAAGTCGCCTTCCTCTTCCCACCGAACCTCACTAATTCCTACTATATCCACATTGGTCCTACCCATTTCCCTTTTTAAATTTTCTAGCCTACCAACCTTTTTCAAGCTTCTAACATTCCACGCTCCGACTCGTAGAATGTTATTTTTTAATTTTTTGGTGACCCCTTCCTTAGTAGTCCCCACCCGGAGATCCGAACGGGGGACTATTTTACCTCCGGAATATTTTACCAAGGAAGGCGCCTCCATTATTGCTATGTGAAAATGCAGAGAGCCACATTTTCTTGGAAAAAAAGCAGCTGTAGTTTTCCATTGCTTTCAGCTGCGCAGTACTCAGAGGACTGAGTGATGTTGATACGGCCGTTTAAGTCGTCCTGACTCACGCCCCTAACAACTACTGAAAGAGCTGCTGCCCTCTTTCAGGAATCATTCCTTAGTCTGGCTCTCAACAGATACCTCTCCGATATGGTTGCACCTTCGGTCCAGCTACTCTGTATCCCTGAGCACTCAAGCCCCCTCACCAACGGCAAGGTCTCATGATTCATAGAGGAGGGAAATTAAACTAGAGAATCCAAAAATAATACGATTCTAACTTATAATTTTCAATTAATATTAAATAATCAGATGTTTCACAAACTCATTTCATATACACATATGTAATAATGCCCATTAAATTACATATACACATATTTAAGTGTATAAAAAATTTTATTTCACTAATAACTTCTGATTTTTTTCATATTTCTTTTTTTATTGTTATTATTGAATAATTATTTATTGTAAATTTTTTTTACAATCACGGGTTAATAATTATTAATAAATCAATATATATAATTTAAAAAAAGTAAAAATAAATTTTTTTTAAATTCTTTTAATAAAAAAGGAGATGAAGTCGAACTGACATAAGATCCATCTATCGCCTAAGATCGCCTAAGATCCAAATATTTTCGTTGATTAAAATTTCATTTGGCTCTAACTCTGGAACCAATGAAAATAAATACCACATGATAAATCGTTGAAAAACTCTCAATGAGGGCTTATTACTGAAGATAAGAAAAAGCCCAAAATCCAAATTTTTTTGGATAATCGTTTTCGAGTTATGCGAGATACGTACATAAATACACAACTACGTACAGACGTTACGCTGAAACTAGTCAAAATGGATTCAGCGATGGCCAAAATGGATATTTCCGTTGAAACCTGAAAACCGAAATTTTTCTCGATCACAGTACTTCCTTTACTTCGTACAAGAAAGTAAAAATATGCAAAGCAGGGAAAAAATTATTTTCTGAGTTTAGTTAAAATCTTTATTTCTATACTTACGAAATATTTGATTAAAATAAATTCTTTAATTAAAAAAATCGAACGTGGATCAAATTATAAATTTTTGGTTTTGGTAAATGTTTCTTGGACTATTTAATTTCAAGGCGTTTTGTGTAATTTTATTTTACTTATATATGCCAAAGTAAAGAAACACATAAGTTTTGCTCTTCTTTAGAACAACATAATCCGTAGTTCAAATATGATAAAAATTGTATTAAATAATGTGAAATATTAAATTTTACTTACATAAAAAGATAGACAGAACTAATTTATTAAAAACATTATAAGAAGATAAACAACTCGGGCCAACAAAAGGCCAACAAAAATTCAAGAACAAGCAATCAAAATAAATAAAACTGTCAGGTAAAAGCGATTGGTAAGTATGAAAAAGGTATAACTTTTGATTAGTTTCGAAAAGAATAAATTTTGTTAAGTAAGAAAAAAGTTCCCGCCGTCCGTCCATCTGAGACGCTGTCTGGCATCTTATTTACTGTTACCAACCTTACTGCAAACAATATAGCGCCTATGAGTCTGAGAAAGTCCCATCAATTCACTTTTGAACTTGCATCAACATGAATTTGCTTTAAAAAACAGCAATTTTTAAAACCATATAGTATACTAAAAATAGAACTATTATAGACGCGTTGTTCCATTTTCCTGTTTACGACATTTTAAAAAATTTATGCGTGTAAACGTTTGGGCTTTTACCCGTTACCAGTTCATTTACATGCATAAATTATTTTGACAGTGAATATCTACGAATTCATTTTTAATGACTGTATTAAAAGTAATGAATGAATTAATGAAATTTTAATGTTAATGATTAATGGATATTACAAATGAATAAATATTACAAAAAATAAAATGCGGGTGTATATTTCAGAAACACGTTAAATCTTTAACCTTAAAGTTATTGTATCTTTTCAATGACGAGTGTTTAAGATGAAATACCAGTCTATTAAAAATAACAGGAATCTAACACGAGAAACTACCCACTCCCATAAGAGTCTAGACACACCAAAGAATAAGAAGTATTCAATACCAGGCTTACTGAAACAATAGGGAGAAGAGTTTTCCGATTTCCTTTTACACCGATTTTGAATATATATTGCAAATCAGTAAGCACCGTTGAAATTTACGTGATATTCAATTCTACAAAAGAGAGTTTCACAGTATTTAGCAAAGGGACTACCGGCATTTAATGTATTTAAATTAATGTATTTCTTTCTCTCGAAGCTCAATATAAGCACTGAATCCATTCAATAGCAGAAAAAACAATCATATTTATTAATAGATGAAGTACTGAACTTTTAACTTATTTTTTCAGCTGATTATTGTTAACTCTGAATATTTTTTTTTTGATAAATTTAATAATATGAAAACTGAGAAATGTTATCTTCATTTGGTTTATTTCGTCTTTTTTTGTTTCTATTGACATTACTATATTTTTCTAGTTCAATCTGTAGTTTGTGAAATATCAGCAATTTAATAAAAAAATCAAGACAATCATTTGAAAAAAGAAACTTGAATTCAGATAAAAGTTTCCTGTAATAATAATAATAGTAATATAAACTAGAAGAGAATAGGAGCGTTTTATTGGAAGAAAAATTTACTTTGTTCAACAAAGAACGTTTTTAAAAACAAATATTCTTTTAAGTTGTAGTAAATTTTACGGTTTTGATAATTTTATCATTAAACCGTTTCAAATTTGTCAGGTACAAAATTTACCTGAATGCAAAAACAGTTCATTTTTTCTGAATTTCATTTTATTTGTTTTTTATGCCAAATTGATGATTTTAAAAACATCAGAATAATTTTGGAAAACTATTAACATCAACTTATTTTCATATGCATATCATCTACAAATTAACAGCTATTTTCCTGTTCCTGAGAATTGTGGATTGCAACGAATAAGAGAAGCATTAACTGTATAAATTATACATAAGGAATTGTTTACTGCCAACTAACCAAACCAACAGTCCCTAACCAACTTCGCTTCTACATTGAAAATACAATACAAATTTATAATAAAAAATAAACAAAAGATGCAGACTAGACACTCAATGGTGAGAAACTGGTGTACTGGCTGACGGATCTTTATATACACAGTCCCACCACTATTTGAATACTATTTCAGAACAAAAAGAACCGATATCTATTCCAAGTTGTGAGTAGTTGAACAAAATGCACTGAATTAGTACGGAAGTGGGTTTAAATTTGTAATATTTATTATAAATAGATACGGGTTTTATTTTGTAATATTTTATTAGTATTGTTCTTTGTGTAGGAAGCAAAGGCTAAAAAAATTAGCTAGGCAACCAACTAATGATGCACTTCTATGTATTTGCAGTTTATAATAAAAGGTTTACTATCGATTACTGGTTATTAAGAGAAGGAATTTGAAGTTCCGACCATGTCTGGTAAAGCTTTAACCATCAAGGTAGTTATGCAGCCAGAAGACACGAAAGAAAATCCTTGAACTGGTAAACAGACCAGCCCAAATCATCTTCAAACACTAAGGATGAACGGGCAATTGGTGTTCTAGCAACCAAAGCATGGAATATTAGTAAGGCTGGATCTGCGTACACAGAAATGGTTATGGGGAAGAGGGATGGATCAAGGTTAATAAAAACGAGTAGGAAAAAATACGAGTAATAACTACCCATCAGAGGATTAACCTACTCGTAGTTTGATTTTAGTAGGCTAATCTTTTCAATATGATTAATACTAGCGTTAGCAATCACGCACTTATGTACTTCATCCTTCCTTTTCATACAATAATTACACGGAGCTTGGATTCGAGCAGCATTCAACTAATTTAGTCTATTGTATTAAAACATATCAAGACTGATCTCATCACATTCCATTTTTTACTTCCTTGTACGAAGAAGCAAAGGAAGTATTGTACTCGAGAAAAATCTCGGTTTTCAGGTTTCAACGGAAATATCCATTATGATCATTCCTGAATCCATTTCGACTAGTTTCGGCGTGACGTCTGTACGTACGTATGTATCTCGCATAACATAAAACCGATTAGACGTAGGATGTTGAAATTTTGGATTTACGAGTGTTATAACATCTAGTTGTGCACCTCCCATTTTGATTACAATCGACTGAACCAAATGTCCAAAAAAGTCCAAAACGATTTGGATTCTGGACTTTTTCTTAACTGCCCTCTCATTGAGAGACTTTCAACGATATATCATAAGTGGTAGTTATTTTCATCGGTTCCATAGTTATAGCCAAATAAAATTTTAATTAATGAAATATTTGGGCCTTACAAAAGGAAGGCACATCGGTTCAAATCCGATTTTCTCATTTTTTTAAATTTTTGATTATTATGATTTATTAATTATTTATTATTGACCTCTGAAAAAAAAAGTTACAATAAATAATAATAACAATAGAAAAAAAGAAAAAAAATATCAGAAGTTATTAATGAAATAAGACTTTATGTACTTTTCATTTTAAAACAATGTGTGTATGTAACTTAATAGGCGTACAAGGAAGTCATGTGGTGTCCACATCAGATTTTTTTAATTTAAATTTCTTTTAAATAGTAAAATCTATTTTCCGAAAAATAAATAAAGTGAGTTCCTTTATTTTTGTAATGTTTAACTCAACTGAATTTTACATCTGTTGAAAAAAGTAAATTTTTTATTTTAAAGTATGCCTTATTTACAGTTTAATCTTCTTCCATTATCTACGATCAGGCTTTGGACTAATTATTTTTAATTAAACTTTTCAAGTAATTACTACTTTAGTCAAGAATGATAATTAAAGTAATAAATAAAAGTAATATGATCATCGATTTTATTAGCTAAATGTGTAATTAAATTTCTAATATGTGGGACAAAATTAAAATTTTAATAAAAATTTGCTTAAAATAACTACTACAATTTAATGTTGTTAGAGGAAAAACACGTAATAATCACATATAAACGGTGTATTATATAAATTCTGTTTGACTACTGCTTGTAAGACAAGACTCCAGGTTAGTCGATTTCTGGCAATATTTCTATAAACCATTAAAACTAAAGCAAAATATTTAATAAAGTCTTTATTTATAAATATATCATTCATACGTGACGTATTAATGATTGTTTTTTATTACTGTACAGATTTTCTTAAATACCGTATAATAACGAGGGTAAAGCAAAAAAAAAAAAAAAATTAATTGAGGTAAAGAACTACAGAATGTATTAATTTTATAACAAAGAGATATAAAGACCGTTCAAATTTCACTAAACATGTTTTGGAAACTAATCAAAATTATGATCCAAATAATTTCATGGAAGTATTGGGTTACTCTAATAATTATTGTAACACTTTTAGTCTCGAAAAATTCCATATATACAATAATAGTAACGAATTAATAAATGAACAAATTAAATTCGATTATGACATTTTATATAAGTAAATAATAAACAATAATTAAGTTGGTTAAACTGATTCCATAATTTACACAGCTCATAACAATTGTGATACTACTACAATACGGACGTAGTCACTTTGACTTAAGGTTTTAACGTTTGACGAACTTTAACAAAATGACGATCAATTGTGTTATGTATATAATATAATTATGTAAGTTTTATAATTTAATATATTTTAATTTCTCCTGAAGATGGCAGAAGCCGAAAGCGCTCGAGGGAAACAAATAATATATTGCTAGGCAGTTGATTTTATATACAATAAAAAAAATTATTTGGTTTCTCGTGTAGGAAGTAGACAGTGGAATCATATTTCAAAACTAATTGTTCTTCATTGCTGTCTCTTAGTAACTCCCTTTCTATTCTATTTTTGGGATTAATTAACAACTTATCTTGGTCAGGCGAATTCCTATTCCAAGCGTAATAACCTACAAGCACAATTATCCACGAACAAGGGCTCTGATACAAGAAACTCCATCCATCTGGCTGGAGAGTTGTAGAATATTTATTTATAAAAAAAACAAAAAAAAAAAAAACAGGCTGCTGATGCCCATAACTATTACTGGTGGATGATAATGAATTATTTTTGTGTGTGAAAAATATCATACAATTATTTTGTTACAATGGAACATGTGGAATTATAACAACTAATTATTATAAGAGTAATAATAATATTATTGTTTGTTAAATATAGAGAAAAGTTATTAAAAATGTTTTGTTAGGAATCTGAAATGGAAATTTAATATATCATTGTTAATACAGTCATGAAATGCGTTTTCGATTTATATTTAACAAATTCTAGTTGAAAATTTTATAAACGGAAATTTTTAATTTAATAACGATGAATGTTAATATTCAATAGACTAAATTTAGAATTAGAACACACACACACACACACACACACACACACACACACACACACACACACACACACACACACACACACACACACACACACACACACACACACACACACACACACACACACACACACACACACACACACACACACACACACACACACACACACACACACACACACACACACACACACACACACACACACACACACACACACACACACACACACACACACACACACACACACACACACAAATTATAAAAGAGGAAGAAAGATAAAAAGTGAGGTTAGGTTTAGGTTAATTTCTTATAATTCCTTCCCTTCCATCCAAAAAAACTTGTTAGCCTTACTACACTCTCACGCCTAGTTCACCTTCGCTACAGCAAAAATTGATAGACTTTTATTAAAATACATTATATCGATATTTCATATCCCGTGACACATCTTATATTTTTTGTTGCAATATACAATGAGAAAAATTCTTTCGCAAAATTTTCATCAATTAATTTTAAAATTAATCATTCGCTTTATTATGATGGTTAAAAATTTGTGGGTGGTTTAATTTTATTTAACAATAATTAACGGCTAATCTACATAATCTTATTTTATTACCGTAAATATTCTCATAAAAAATTTAAAAAACCTTAAGGAAACTAACATTTATTGAGTACTTTATAAGGAAATTCGATTTTATAACCATGTAAAAAAAAACTTATTAGAATATTTCCTATTAATTGCCTAATAAATAATATTCACTCATCTTCTTTGTACAATTTGAAAATTTTCAGAAAATAAGTATTCCACTAGTAGGCAATGATTCAAATAATTATTTAAACTAGAAAAGATTACTATTAAAATTAAAAAAATCTGATGTGGACAACACATGACTTCCTTCCACGCCTATTAAATTACATTTACACATTTTTTTTTTTTAAATGAATGGTACATAAAATTTTATTTCATTAAAAACTTCTGATATTTTTTAAATATTTATGTTATTTTTGAATTATTACTCATCGTAAAACTTTGTTTTATAATCACAGGTTAGTAATTATTAATACATAAATATATTTAGAATAAAAAAAAGATAAAAAAAAAAAAAGGAGAAGAAGTCTGATTCAAACCGATGTGCCTTACCCTAAGATCCAAATATTTCATTAATTAAAATTTTATTTGATTAAAAATTTGGAACCAATGAAAATAAGTAACACATATAATATGTTGTTGAAATGCTGTCAATGAGGGCTTATACTGCAGTTAAGAAAAAGTCCAAAATCCCATTTTTTTTGGATTTAGGGCTTTTTTGGACACTTTTGGTTTAGTCGATTGCAATCAAAAGGGGAGTTGCACAGCTAGATGTTACAACAGTTCTAAATCCAAAATTTCAACATCATACGGCTAATCGTTTTTAAGTTATGCGAGAAACATACGTACGTAAAGACGTCACTCCGAAACTAGTCAAGATGGATACAGAGATGATCAGAATGGATATTTCCGTTGAAATCTGGAAACCGAAATTTTTCGCGATTACAGTACTTCCTTTACTTCGTACAAGGAAGTAAAAAATAAGAAAAATGTTGTATTCCCTTTAATCAGTTAAATAAGAATATGCGTATAATAATTATTTTAAAAAAAAATAGAATGAAGTGATACTAAAAAAAAATTCTTTTTAAATAACTGTATAATAGAAACGTACACTAAAAAGTACTTTGTAATATAAAATTACTAACTGTTGATGTTGAATGCTGAATATGGAAGACCGATTCTTCCAAAGAATAGATTTCTTTTAAGAGGGACTGAGTTCGCTTGCAATGAAAAATATTTAATCATTATTTTTTTCAAATATTATTTCAAGTCGTTGTTTTTTCATTTTTAATCACATTCTCTTAGTCAGCTTATGAAAACTATATCCAGTATTTTAATTTTTACATCAACCACTCCTTAATGAAGTAGCAGTAAAAAAAAAAAACAAAACCGGCCAATAACTTGAAAACTGTAAGTGCAATAATGTCGAAAGCATGATGAGAAAAAAATGTTTGGTAGATAATAATAAGATTTATAGAAATTTTGTGTTTTATTGTGTGTTATTTTACATATATACAAAGTCGTATATTTTACAATAAAAGCAGTCGTAAACGTTATTTTTTAAAAGAAAAATTTCAATAATTAAATAAAATTCTATAGTAGAGTATGGAAAAAATAAGACAATGGTTAGTTTTTACCATTTTTTTTGTAAAGTTTATTTTTCTAACTTATTGACAAATGTTATAAAAGTGTGCTGGATTAAACAATTGAAATTTTATCACGTTAATACCATATCGTTATACGAAGCTATATTTATATACAAACCACGAAGGACACATAATAAAGCTCAGTTACTTAAAATATATTTAAAACTGCATAGAATAAAATTATTCCTAACGGATAAAAAATGCGTCCCTAACTGCAGTCTGTTAAATGAATGCTGCTAGCATTCCAAAAAAAAACCCTTAGAATTTCTTTAAGACGTTCACCGTTTGTATGTAAATGATTCCTGGATAACAAAAGTTGTAAAGGTCTCATCGGGAACAATAAGGTTCTCTCTAGGCTCTCCGACAAATATCTTAGTATATTTTCTCCTCCTTCCAACGTTCAACTCGTTGCCAGGCAACCGTAGTGACCGTCCTATCAAATGAGAGTCTTTACATTCAGTATACCGATGCTCAAGCAGTAATTTCTTTTCTCTACAGTTTTTCTCTTCTCTTTTTTTTATATATTTTTATTCTTATTTTTCCTAAGTTTTCTTTTCTAAAATGTATTTCCATTCTGTTGAAGTTACATACTTTAAATAAAGTAAAGGATTTTCTTCTTTTATTAACGATACTTTACCTCCTTAAAGAGAGATTTTCGAAAATAATAATAAGAAATTAACATCTTATTTACTTTTAAGATCTGACTAGAAACGCGTTATAGGATAAAAATCAAAAAATCATTTTTAAACTGCTTTCAAATACTATGAAGTATTTTTACTTGAACCGATAAACAAAAAGAACAAATAAATGGTTTCCATTGCAAGTTTTTATATAACAGAAGTTTTGCTTTAAACAAAACCAAAAAAAATTGTTATTTAGTAATCTTAGGTGTATAGTTATTATTATTCAGTGATTATATCCTTAGATGATTCAAAACGTCCTCAGAAAATACACGTTTTAATTTTTTTTTAGAATTTTGCTTTTATTATTTATGTAACAGTAGGAACTGATTAAATTTCTATATGAAACTTGAATTTATTCCATAAAAGATCTACCGCTGATATAAATAACATTTATTCAATTTACCGAATTTACTCCTATCTGAAATATATTATTTCTATAATAATAACAACGAAAAATTAATTAGTTATTTTATTAGATTTGGCAGATTTGTTTGGTTAATATATTTAAATGTTTAGAGGTTATAACCCTGACATGAGATAAAATTGTTTACAACAATATACATGGTGAATTAAACATAAAAAATTATTTAAATAAATGTATGTACATACAGATATGTCTTTACTTCCTTCAGGTTTACAACCTCGAAACTTATAAAAACCGCTATCATCCAATTAAATTGGATTTTCTTTTTTAATTACATTAATAAAAAAAAGTTGCAAGAGTAATAAAAAAAAAGTCTATTTTAATAAAGTTTTTACTTTAATAGCCTATTAAAAAGAATTACTATGCGTGTTTTTGTGAGTGTGTATGTGAGTGCGCGCGAGTGCCATTACTGTCAGTTTAAAAAAATGTTATTACTTCTGATAATTTTATTATTTAATAAATAACTAAACAGTAATTAAGTTTATACGCTATTGGCATCATAGCATTTGAAGTAGGTTGTAATCATTAAAGGAATGTATTAAATTTATTCATGTAATGTAAAATTTTATTACTAGCTAATTTAAAGTTAGATAAGCGAATAATAAAGAGTAAATAGCAAATTGTAACTTCCTATACCTTCGTACCACTACCATCATCATCCAATTAAATTGCACTTTTTTGTTCGATTCGTTTTAATTTTAAACAGATATTATTACTTAATGATAATTATCACTCTTCAACTCTTAAATATACATCTATTCATCTAAATAAAAAAAAACAGATAAAACTATTTTAATCATAAATTTGTGATACAGCAAAGTTAATATGAAGTTAATATTTAATAAACTAGTAAAACTATCAGATCCATATTAATAAAATTAACAAGTTATCAGTAAAAAAGTGAACAAATAAATTCCAACACCATTCGGATAAGTTTGAATAATCTATATTTAACGTGGTTTCAATTTTACTTTCCCATTTAGATAACGATAAAGCAGAGCCCTAGAAGAGAACGATTTGTAATCGGTCCAGTTTGGACATACGCGGTTTTCACCAGATGTTGACGTTTTGACAGCTAAAGAACCCCCCCCAAATTTCCCGGATAGAAATTTTTCGGATGTTCGTATGTACGTGTGTATGTTCGGTGTCGGCCTCTAAATCACCTTATATCTCCAGAACAACTGAAGCGATTTTGACCAAACTTGGTCAGATTATTTCTGTATATGGAGCATTGATGCCATTAAAATTTCAAATTAAAAGGACAAGGGGTGAGGCTGTACAGCAAGCTATATCAGTATCTCGAGATTTAACCTAATTAAGGTCATATTTTTCTTACGCGCATTTGTTAAAAGTTAAAAAATAACAAATTTGAAAAAATAAATCGTTTGCAAAATCCCACCCGCTCTTCAAAAATGCTCTAAATCGGTTGACTCGATACCTGGTGTTAAGCCTCGCGGCTATACCAGTCTATCGACCGTACAAGCGAAATTTGTTCCACGTAAGTTATGAAATTACATTAATTTAGTTAGTTCCAACCATCGCCGCTAGTACTACCACACCCGCGCGAATTAATTACGGTACACGCGCGCGCTTTAATTAGAATCATTCAGTTAAATAAACGAAAAAATATTATATTTAAATAAAATGATAAATATTTTAAATTAATTTGTTTGCATGTGTGTGTAAGCCGTGCATCAGAAACAACCCTCGAAATGCGGCTTTAGCCACGTGAGGTTAAGTCGTTTGTGTTGTTAACTTTTTTTATTTTGTAAGGCTTTAACTTTAATAAAAGTTCAAGCACTTTCGGCTATAAAATAATCCTTCTAGATATAACTGAAATATAAATTTATATTTTATTTTCATTAATAAAAAACAAAATTATCACCCTATATTTAATTTGTTTGTTCGAAAAAAAAAACATTAAAAGGGGTTTTAAATAAGACATAGATTGTTTTTAAACTGGCAAAGTAATTTTCAAGAATAAAGAGCATCCCATGTTTGATCTTCTACGGAAGAGGGTAGTAATATCTTGCTGATTTCATCATTGAGCTGAAGATATTGTACAGTATAAATTTGTAATGAGAACCGAAATGGAGGTAATAATAATAATAAATACTATAAGCGATAACTTATAAAAAATAATGGTTATAAATTAATAATTATTATTAGTATCTTGTATTTCTGGGTTCTTTACATTTGTCCTGTGAGAAAGACGAATAAAACTGCATCGGAGTAACGACTGCAGCTGAAAAAGGAATCTGGAAAATCCTTGGAAAATGCACCGGTCAAATAGCACGATAGAAGGAGAGTAGAATGCAACCAAATTTTATAAAATATTTTGTATTTTTATATATATAAATAAAATCGATGTATTTAATAGTTTAATAAATTAACGCATATAAAGGAAGATTATGAAGTATTAAACAAACGCGCTTAATTTTATTTAGTGAAACAGAAGGAAAGATAAATTAAAGGTATTTGCATAGAGTGAAATACGCAAAAAATGTCATATCCTAAAAAATAAGCAAAACACTAAAGTTATATTCCAAGAATTCCTTTCTTTTCGTATGTCTGCTTTTTTATGTTTTTAAACTGAAATTCATACAAAAGAACTGATTAAAAATTCTAATAAAATTATGTTGCATAATATTTATAAAATAAAAATTTGTTACAATATTATTCAAATGCTAACAGAAATATTCTCCAACTAGAAATTTATGTATTCTACACAAGTATTAGACATATATCTTGTACAACTGGGTTGTATTCGACATTCTAGCTACATTAGGGATCATTGAAAAAATTCAAAATTCTATATTGGCACTTTCAGAACAGTGTGCTGGTGTCGCCACTTTTTTACTTTCTCGTACGAAGTAAAGGAAGTATTGTGATCGGGAACAATTTCGGCTTTCAGATTTCAACGGAAATATTTATTTTGACCATTCCTGAATCCAATTTTAACTAGTTTCGACGTGATGTCTGTACGTACGTACATATCTCGCATAACTCAAAAACGATTAGCCGTAGGATGTTAAAATTTTGAATTTAGGACTGTTATAACATATAGTTGTGCACATTCCCTTTTGACTGCAATCGATTGCAAAAAAAGTGTCCAAAAAAGCCCAAAATCCAAAAGATTTGGATTTTGAACTTATCTTTAACTGCAGCAACAAGCTGTCATAGAGAGTTGTTCAACGACATATAAGTGGCACTTATTTTCATTGGTTCCAGAATTATAGCCAACAAATTTGAATCCTGCATTAAAATTTCGTTGTTATAACTCTGAACCAATGAAAATAAGTACCAATTATGATATATCATTGAAAAGCTATCAATGAGGCCTGAGTACTGTAGATCGAAATTGTTTTGGATTTTGGGTTTTTTTGGATACTTTTGGTTCAGTCGATTGCAATCAAAAAGGAAGGTGTACAACTAGGTGTTACAACAGTCCTGAATCTAAAATTTCAACATCCTGTGACTAATCGTTTATGAGTTATGCGAGATACATACGTACGTACATACATATATACGAACAGACTTCACGCCGAAACTAGTCAAAATGTTTTCAGGGATGATCAAAATGGATATTTTCGTTGAAATCTGGTAACCGATATTTCGCGATCACAATTCTACCATTACTTCGTGCAAGGAAGTAAAAATGTATATATGTAATTTAATAGGCGTACAAGGAAGTCATGTGGTATCCACATCAGATTTTTCGTAACGGCTGTTACAATAACACATTTTATTAAAATATTGAATTATAAAATATTTCACCAAGGTATATTGCGAAAAAATTTTTTTTTCTTTCCAAAATAAGAGCTTAAACTCTTTATAAATAAATCTTATTTTAATTTTTATACTATACGAAGTTGAAATATGGTTCAAAATAAACTCTTAATTTTGGTATTCACTTACTTTTTCTTAAATTTAGAATTTGAACTTCGATATTAAAATAAATTTCATTGTAATTCAGTTATTTAAAAACCTATTTGATTATATGTAACATATAAAATTGCTTAAAATATTTTTTTTTTAGATTTTAATTAATAAAAACACAATTTTATTGAACTTATGGGTTGTTATTTTGAGGATTTTAAAACGTAAAAATATGAGATTTATTTATTTCACAGGTATATTGAATGACACACACATATAAAGGAATTTAATATTTCAATAAAATTTTCAGCTACGAATTTCAGTTTGGAAACATAAAAAAGTCAGACAGACGAAAAAAAAGCAATTTCGGACATATGTTTAAAATAAATTTTTCTAATTGTAATGCATGAAATCAAATAACTTCCTGAAGTGGGGCAATTTATTCATCCAAGTCTCCTTGTATATTTTGGAAGTGTTTAAAATCTTTCAGTTTTCCAGTTATAGTAAAAATACGAGTACATTTCGATCATATTTTTACAATATGTCAAGTAATGTTCTGTAGAGACAACTTATATCATGGCAATTTTTTGAATTTTGTAGGGGTTTATCTAAAGTAAAGACCGTTTCATTGTAAAAAAAATTATTCTAAAACTTTAAAAATATTCTTTATTTCTCTTGAACTATATACCACCTTATACTACTTCTCTACATAATCGGCACATGAATTAAGACATCTATGGTAGCGATACACCAGTTTCAATATATCCTTGTCGTATTATTCTGCCGCAAGTTCAATTAGCCACTGATTAAACAGCATTTTTATGTTCACTGTCACCCGCAAATTGCTTACCACATAAAAATTCTTTCAATTTCTCAAAGAAATGGTAATCAGAAGAAGATAAGTCCGGACTATATGGTGAGTGATCGTAAATTTCCCATCCAAATGTTTTCAGTAAATCACGCGTAGGACCCGCAACATGTGGACGAGCATTATCGTGCAGTAGGATGATGCTGTCGGTCAGCCGCCCACGTCGCCGATTTTGAATGACGCGCCGCAACTTACGTAGAGTTTTTGCAGTAGGGATTTATAGCCGCTCCATGTGGTTTGAAATCAATCAGCAGTATGCTAAACCGGTCATAAAAGAATGTCACCATCAGTTGGCGTTCAAATTGCTTGGCTTGGCCTTTGTCGGTATGGTTGGTGATGCCAACCTTGGTGATGCCAACTTGGTGGATGACGCCATTCACTTAACTGTTGTTTTCTCTCTGGCGTGTAATACGAAATCCATGTTTCATCTCCGTTAACAAATGAATTAAGGAAGTCATCCCCTTTTTCTGTGTAATGCATCAAAAATGCTAAAGCGATCCCATTCGGATTTTTTTGTGACGTTCCGTTAAGACATGTGGCACCCGACGTGCACACACCTTTACGAAGCCTAAACGGTTATGAACAATGCGACCGATAACAGCTTTTGAAACATCAGGAAAGAGAAGGGCAGGTCGGAAATCGTTGATCGACGATCTTTTCGGATTTCATCATCGACGCGTTTCAACAAGTCCTCGGTGATCATCGAGAGCCTCCCTGAACGTTCTTCATCATGCACATTAATTCTGTTATTTCTAAACCTTTACTGCATTTTCGAAAGTTTCTTTCATTCATTACATTATCACCGTACACAGCGACCAACTGTCTATGAATTTCAGCCGGCTTAATGTTTTGATGGTCTAAAAAACGTATGATTCCACGTATTTCACAGTCGGCGGCAACACAGATTTTCCTATTCATTTTACAACGTAATAACTCACACGTAATCAAAAGTACTACAACGCGACAATTTACAGACAACAATGCAGTGTGTAAATTACTAGCGTGGCCATGAACAGGTTCCCCAATCTTAAGGAAAGAAATTTTCCAGTGTTCTTTATTTCAGAGATATCCCTTGTATTTGTTAACATTTATCAAATGTTAACATCCTAACATCCATAAAACAACCAGAATTACTAACAACATTATTCTTATACAATTTCGAAATTGATAAATTAATGAAAAGAATAACAAAATTCCTGTAAAAAATGGTTACAGTATTATTGTTAACATCTGTGTAAATTTTAAAAGATGTATGAAATACATTATCAGTTGAAAATAATAAATTAAAAAATTAATTTAAGGTAAATGAAGAAAAAATAACAACTGCAGTAATAAAGAGAAAAATAACTGATTTAAAAAAATAAATAAAAGTAACTATTTAAATAATAAGTCTAATTAAATAATTTATTATTTCCAGATGCTGCTGGAGCCATTGATAACAATATGGTTTAGCATCATCGTATGCATATCAATAACCGTAGCACGTTCGGAATCCACTATAAATCCGAATACAGAAGAAGATGGAGTCGATAACCAAGACAGGAAAGTTCATAAGCGTCAAGTGCCTTGGCTTTTACCGCAACTATTCCCGAATCTCATTTTCCTACCGAATACCCGTGAGGGTTGGAGATACTATCCTTGCAGATCATATCCAACTTATCCTTATCCCTCCCCTTATCCCCCTCCATCGTTACCACCATCTACTCCACCGTCCTCTCCTGCTGATGATCCCAATGAAATATTAGATCGAATGGGTGGTGGCGGGGAGGAAAGAAAAAAAGGAAAGGAAGAACCCTCTAGATGTGTTTGGGCTATTGTTGCATGTTGTTCTCCAGGAAGTCGAGATATAAGGTGTGATAATTTCTTTTTTCATTATACAATCTAAATTAATTATATTATTTTTTCTATAAGCAAATACAGATTAATCAAAATCTTATTAGAAATCTATTGTAAATTTACAAAATTATACAAGAATGACTTATACACTAGAGGTATTAATATTAATTTCCTTACCGTTGTAGTAAGTAAAAGAGAAAATAAGAAAATCGTCTTAAATCTCATTTCCGAAATTATTATATTTTTGACATTAGGAAGACACAAAATGTTAAAGAAAACTATTTAAAGGTACGTACGTTCACGCAATTTTGTTTTATATCACCGGAACGGATAAAAAATATTTTATAGAAACGTTTTAATAAATAGATTATATGGAGCATCGATGCAAATTTAAAAAAAAAAAATATGACAAGGAATTTAGGAGAAATAGACTCATAGATTAGTATATCCACAGAACGATAACACTAAAAAATTCTTAATCAAATTTTAACATTATGATTATAAATATTAATAGATTAAACAATAAGTAGACAAAAATTCTAAAAATATTAATTATTTTCTTTTTATACTATTTTACTGATTTTATAAATCAAGTTCATACGTTGCTTGCTAAAATTAAGCGGTTAAATTGTATTAACTTGAGTAAAGCATAAAATCCCCAGCCTTGCGGTACGCGAGAAAAATTTCATATTATGTTGCTGATTCAAAGAAACAATTCTTATCGCTAATTTCTTCGTTAAGAAAATCAGAATAAAGTATACATATTAGTAGGAGTAACAGAGTAACAGTATGTATAAATTTTGTTAAATTTATTTATTATTCCTAACGTGAACGTGACCTGTTCAATTAGTGAACAATAAACAACCCCACGGCCCAATGAGATAAGAATGATATGTATGACATGTAAATGAGATGTAGTCTTAAAGAGAATCAGGCCGACCATTCCTGAGATATGTGGTTAATCGAACCCCAACCACCAAATTATATACAGTTATACACCAATTATATACAGACAGTCTAGTATACAAATCCGTTTAGTATTCAAATTCGTATAAAGGTTTGCTACTTTTATATGGATTTACTTGATTACTTTTATGTGGATGGGCCACAGTGTTTGCTGACAAACTGCTGTTTTTAAGTAAATTAGCTTTTTCTGGACACATTTCATCTGTCACTGAAATCATGTAATCCTTACTTAATTCGCCGTCAGTAAATGGCTTCCCATGTTTCGCTATTGGATGAGCCACACGAAAAGTAGCACGAGTAGCTTCTTCTTGTTCAGCATTTACTTTCTTAAACTATTGCTGGATTTCAACCAGCGTTTCAAAGATTCATATTTTCTAACCGTAGGCTGTCTGTAAGTTTGGAGTAATTCTGAGAGTCTCATAATAACGTTTTATATCGAATTCTTTGAAAACTGATATTGTTTCATCGAAAATTATGCACACTACCTTATTACTTGACTCGATCATGAAATATTGATATCCCCATCGCTCTTTAAATGTTGTGCACCTATCTTATGTTTCTTTTCCATATTTAAACAACTCCAACAAAAGGGACGTAACTTCAAATCAAAATAATGTCAATTAATACTATTAAGAACCGGTGTTCTGAATAGACAGAATGCAATGAATTTGTCTTTCAAGACACTTAAACACTCACAATTACACGCTCTGTATTTTCACTAAGAAACTATAGTCACAAAATAACTAGCCGCATTATATTTCGCTTTACAGATTACCATACTAATGTAGCTTTCTCATGTCCTGCACTTAACTTCTCTACTCACCGCAAGATGTCGCTACTATACATTTAGCATGGTCGTAAGTAGTCGTAACAATACGTAACGTACAGCACGCGTAACGGCTATCTTCGTTGCAATGAAATGTCCTTGGCACTTCCCCGTAAGTACCAACCGAAATTGCGAACGGAGCGGGGTTCACCTCCGCGCCCTGCGCCATAGATACCTCACTCATCGGCTGTCCCAAAACGAAAATTTGCGCGTAATTGAAAACTACAGAATGTTGGTATGATGAGCTAGCTAGGTCTTGGCCCTTGGGACTTAGTAGAGAAGTCAGTCTTAGCCCTTAGGCTAAGAGGTTTGGAGACCCCTGTAATAGACCATCTAAAATGAAGTATAAACAATTTTAAACTTTTTATAAAATGAAAAGTTGTTTTTATTAACTGCAGTGATTTTTTTTTAAATGCTATATCAGTTCTCAGTAAATAATGGATTTTTTTTTAGATTTAAACTATTTTTTTTTAAGAATGTTATTTAAGTACGTTAGAAAAATTCATACCGTTTATTAAAAACCTTATGAAAACCGGGCTATAAAAGAAAATTTTCCATTAACAAAGGAAAAATTGTTGTACGTTCATGTAAAACGCCTCTACTATTTTATTAAAAGGTAATATTCCAGTCAGTTTTAAAGGAAATTTATCTTTCCTTGCAACCTATGTTGCAAGGAAAGATAAATTTCCTAGGGATAATAGTTTTTTCTAAAAAAAAGCAAGCCTAAATGGAAAAAAATATCTAACTTTACCGAAAACAAACAGAATTTAAAAAAATATTATATCAAAACCGAGTCAGAAAAAATAAATAAATGACAGACAATTTAAATTTATCTTTAACTAATTATATGATAATTTTTTTTTTTATAATCTCTCAACTGTGTTACATAAGATTAAATTTTTATTGGTGAAAGACTAGTTGAAAAAAAATTCTTTTGTATGTAACATTCATTTTTCTATGTACAAGTTTTCTTTTCATATATAAATACCACTACAAATGGAGAAAAAAGCACGTTTAAACAAAGCATAAAACTTAAATTATTCCATCTCGTGGTTAGTGAGATATAACGTTTTAATACTTATTTCGTGACGCACTCAATAAAAATAATTTTATTTAAATATGAAGATGGAAAGTATATAATTTTAGAAACTAATAATAATGAAAATTATGTGAAAATATTTTATCTATAGCAGTTTCAATAATATTGCTTAATACAGAAAAAGCTTTCCTAGGTTTTGAAATAAACATTTTTAATATTTAAACTTCAACAAATAACCAGGGTATAACATTTTTTGTACAGTGAATGCTTAAAACTTCTACACACTTTTAAACAAAATATATAGAAATATGTTTTTGTGCACGTTATCAACCTATATACAAATGTTTAGATTAATTTGAATTCTGTACATTAAAAGTCGAATTTTGAATTCAAAAAATATTTTTTGCAATCTGTTAAAAAATAACCTTAACACTTAGTTCATTAAGAATTGTACCTGTTAAATAATGTACATTTCATTTTATACAATTTTTTTTTTTAATATGACAAAAAATATTTGTTTCTTTTTAGTATATTTTTTTTATAAAGAACACACTGACTGCATAAAAAAATAAATTATTTCAGTTTTTACGAGTATGTGATAACATAATACAACAGAAATTATTTAATCAAAATAAATCTATACATATTAATGAATTAATACAAAAAAATTGTAAATAACTTTAGTTGTTTAAAAAAATAAATAAAATAAAACAGTCTGTTTTGATGAAAAATGTTACTTTTCATTCACAGAATACTAGTGAAAAACTTATTCACAGGCATCACGTTTTCAATATGGCTACGACACACGTAAAAAGAATATCTGGGCAGGTCACGCGTGAATTACTTCCATACAGTTTCAGAATAAAGTCTGTCTCATTTTTCATGTTATATAACAGTACTGATTTAAATTCTGTGTAAATTATTTTTGTATCGCATTGTATTGTATTCTGTACCTAAAGAAAAACACTTAATGAATTTATTTAATATTCTGTAATATAAATAATTAATTACATTTTAACGGAAGTTATAAAAAATAAATATTATTTTCCCAAGGTGCAAATGTCAAATATTTACAACGGAAATGCATAAATATATTTACTCTTTTTATTACATTGAGAATTCATAGGCATACAAATTATGAACAGAAATTTTTAATAGATTATTTCAATAGTATTAGCCGGTAGGAAATTACAATCGGATACTGCATATGGTGTAAACGAAGCAATGCTTAACAACAAGAAAGCGCCACATTACCTGTTGCTTACCCTTTGAGAGACTTACATTTTTATTGAGTAATAATTATTGAGTCTTTAAGGCTTGATTTATTTCTTTAAAGCTAAGACATAATTGAAGAAGAAACATAACACATTTTTCTAAGACTTTATATGTATTAGAAGAGGTTATGAATCCCTCATTATCGAATAAACACAGCAAATCTACGGTCGGCTATCTGCACAATTCTTAAGTAGGTCCAAAAGCAAAAACTTCTACGTTAAACCAATAATAACACACAAAACCGAAACGAAATGCCTGTTTAAACGAGATTATACTATTTACAGAAACGAATTATGCCTTTTATTAAAAAAAAAAAAACTGTGGTGTTTGAAAAGCTTAGATAAAAACTTTGCCCGGGTAGAAAACAATATTACCAAATTAATTTCTCCCATCGCGGCTACGCCTGTGCTGTATACGTATAGTACTTACAAAATTGTAAATCGTTTTTTTTTGTATTTATTTGTGGGCTGTTTGCTCTCAGAGTTATTCACAATTTACCCAATAAAATAAAATTAAGAATGAGATTAAGAATGTGTTCCCAAAATCATATTTTCATGAAACCAGGAGAATATTGAAGTTTTTAAACATTATTTTGCCTCCAGTACAGCAAATTTCAAAAGTTTATAATTCCATTTTTGTAACATTCTTCACTTGAATATCTTTCAAATTCAGATAGTAAATTTAAGGGTGCTGATTTGCAATCGATAATCTGATTTCAGAACTAACATATTTCTTCGAAGGTTAAACTAGATTTTGAGCCAGGTATGTAGGTTCTATTCAAGTCTTTCAAAACGATTAGGTGTAGATTCACGTTGTCTACGGTCATAAATTCTAGTAACCGTAGAAGTTCTTCTTCTTCTTTTTATATTTTACTTCCATGATCTAAGTATTATGAAAATATTATTATCATATTGAAAGTCGAATCAATGCCGATTATATTTATGATTTACCCCGTCTTTGTTTTTTTTTTTTTTTTTTTTGGCGAAAAACGCGTTACCATCATCCGGGTTAAAATAACAGCAAGAGGCTTCAACTCGGATACTAAAATATTAGCAAAATGTGGTTAAAACTATGATAAAAATTAAGATAATAATAGGAAAAAAATGAAATAGTAGATGAAACGCAACAACTACGATAATACATGCTTAAAAATAATGTCAAAGTTTTGACAGGTTAAATTTTTTATTAAGTATATTAATTCTTTTTAGAAGTAATAATACCAAATCTAGTACATTCTTGCATTTCCTAGGATGCGCCATATACTCCTCGGGAATTTAAATTTGCAACGTAAGGCCGCATAGCATATGTAGTTTACAAGAATGTGGTGCACAGTCAAGCGGCAGTCGCATCGGACGGACAGTGGTGCGCTCTCCGCTGACATTAGGTGGCCGTGAGTAGCTTTGGTATGTCCTAATCGCAATCGACACAGGACCACTTTCTCTCGGCGAATCTTTCTGCGGGAAGAGTCTCATGGTAACGCCGTTTCTTTTATGTGTCGGTGTTTATTATCTGCTGTAGCAGTCCAATCATCTTGCCACCTTTTTCGAAGTGTATGTTTATTGGAATTAATGAAATAGGTAGTTGTAACTCGACTAGAGAAAGACGGTTAGCAACATGCATCTTTAGCAACGGAATCGGCACGTTCGTTACCCAGGATATGGAACGTCTTAGTTCAGGATAAAGAATCTACTGGCTGTTACATTGTTCGCGTGAGACTGATTTCTCCGGGTCGCCGCCAGATCAGACAGATACATTAAATTTAGTAAAATACATAATAACTTTCTGAAGCAGTCTATATTGATATCGAAATTCAGTATTACTTTACCACTAAAATTATGTTAAATATGTAAATAGTCGTATTTGTCGTTAATTTTATTATCAAACTATTTAAATATATGATATTTGAATATATTTAAATATATTTAAACTGTATTTAAATATATCACGAAATAATACAATTGATCTTTTACAGACGATATTAAATTTATTAAAAGAAGTTTTTGGTTACTGATTTGTATATTTTTATTTTTTATTTATGATTTATATACTACTGAAATTTCTGAGGTTTTAACTGTGGTAAACATTCCGAGGGTTTATAAGAAAAGTACAGTGAAAATTATCTAATGGTTGGTTTAGTAGTTTTCGCGTTTATCGGGAAAAAACAAAAAAATATATTCTCTTTATATACGTAATATCGTATATCGTAAGTTGTGCAGTTGTAATGTTCAATTATGCGTACGTAAATGTAGCAAATGACGAGGTAAAGGGATTATATATTTTTGTTTTGCTGGTCGTTCATGCTTCTACCGTACACACAACAAACGCGGCCGCGCCGGCACACACACACACACACACACACACACACAATCTATGGATGCATACTTATGCATCCATAATAATAATGTACTTCTTCTTAATAATGTTCTTACTAATGTAAGAACTGTTCTTAATAATGTTCTTAATAATGTTCTTTATAATAATGTACTTACATTATTATAAAGAATGGCAACAACAACATATTTAGTAAACGATGTGCATTTCTTCTTTACCACCTCATTCGCCAAGGATATCAGGAAATAGAGATAAGAATGAATAAAACAGTAAGGCAACAGGGACTATATGATGAAGCATCATTAGCGCAATCTAAGCTTTCCTCACACTTGTTAAATTACCAGTTGAAAATATACTGAAAAAACTGAATTTTTTTATGTTAGTTCAAATAAGCAAATATGAAATTAAAAGGAGCGCAGCTTGCTCTTTTAATAATACATTTTGTACACTTTGTAAAAAAAATCCATAAATTGATAGTTTTCTTTCTTTATTTTTTATTATTATATTTTTAAGGAGTAGTAGAATAAAATGAAATTGTAGAATTAACTGTATAATGAAATAAAATAAAAACGCCATCGAATTTTATTATTATTTTGATGGCTGTTATTAAGCTTTAATATTTTTAGGAGATAGATATAAGGCGACTAATGCAGACTGTAATTAGTACAAAAATTAAAAGAAACAGTTTTTACGTTAAAAAATTAGAAAAATCCTATTTACAGGAAGAAATCTTTTACGTTACAATAAAGAGGAAGAAAAATTAAAAAGCTGTACGATTTTTTTTCTAAAAAAAAAAGCAAACATTAATCCTTTGTTAAATCTGATCAGGGTAGGTATACACAATAATTAAACAAAAGGGACTAGTTAAAAAATTCCCTCTCGGTTCTCTACATGTTACGAAAAAAAATAGTACTGTTTCTAACTTTTCCATTAATTCTTTAACCCGAACAAACTTTTTCCCTATACACCACTGGGTGTGATAGGTACAGTGGTTTAATAAAATTGCAGTATCAGCTTATATAAGTAGTTAAAAAAACATCAAATTTCTTATTTTTATGTAATTCTAACTTATTAATTAGAGTTTTTAGAATAAATATATTACCTTTTGTAATTACCCAAAAGGTTATTATAAAAAAAAAAAAAAAAAAAAAAAAAAAAAAAAAAAAAAAAAAAAAAATTAGATTTCAGTTAGTCTTGGGAATTAATATTCAACTAAACAAATGTTAAGCGATGACAAAATATATAGAGCTCTACAGTACGTAAGAATGTTTCCAAAGCGAAAAGTAAATAACTCCCGTTTTTCCAAGTGATTTCCAATATTTTGAAAACTGTTTACAGTGTGAATGTAATATGTTTACTGAAATAGTTCATTCAAACAGTGTTAACTGGATTTCTTTCTTCAAAGAGTTATGAAGAACGAGGATACATAGTTAAAAAAAAAATTGGTTTCTTCTAATTCTATTTTTTTTTTTAAGGTACAACATATTTTTCAACTTTATGCCTTGAATTATTATCAGTCGTAAATTCAAATATTTGAATATAGATAGATTCCATTTCCATTATTTAATTTACTTCCTAAGGAGATAGATAGTCGCCTAGCTAACGCGAGTCTACAATATGCTACGTGTGAAAGACAGTATATAAATTGTATAAACATTTTACGGTGTATATATACACACAGTATATTAACTCGCTCTTGGTCTATGTATGTGAGATTCATGGTACGAAACGTTTCAGTCGAATTTTGAAGCACTTCCGTTTATCCATTCGCTCTGAAATTTTGCATACAGGTTTGCTCCTGATGACAACACAACTTAGAAATATTTTCAAGTCATTAAGATGCCCCTAAGTTGCTAATTTGTTAAGTGAAAAAAAAAACGCCCCTTGAAGTTATGCAACTTCGTTTACAAGCATATTTTCTTAGTGAAAGACAACCTAGCCTGTTTCGGTAAGTTTGAATTTAAAATTCGCGACCGAAGTTTTGGGAAAATTTAGTACTTTTTAACCGGATCCAAATTTTCGAACGAATATTGCAATATATCTGGAAAACGGTCGGTCGTAAAGCTCTGAAAACTTTTTCGATTTCACTAGACCAAAAACCCCCTCCGCTCGCAGTGGTACCCGTCAGATGATAATATTTTCAAGTGTCCCCGGTGCGCCGTTCGGTGGAGGGGGCGTGATGGGGTGCCACCGTAATATCTCGGGAATCGCTCGTCCGATTTTCACGATTCAAACCGGCGTATGTTAACCTTGCATTGTTAACCTTGTATGTTAACCTGCAGGTCGACCGTTAACTTTTTAACGCATCGGGTACATTCTTGATCGATCGGATCTTGGTTATCCGGAAATTAAGTCGTTTAGCCCTATATTTTCATTGCACTCATCCACCGTAAAACGTACCAATTAAAAAGTAGAAAATAAAAAACATTTTTAAAAAATTTCAAAACACCACTCTTAAATTAAACGCACTAAAAAGTAAAAAATAATTTTAGGACGGTATCTCAGAATGGATTTGACGACAAGCTTTGATGGTGGTATGTAAGATTATGCGAGTCATAGCTTCAAATTAAAAATTTGATGTTTTTGCCAATTATTTTATAAACGTGATGAATGGCTTACGTGATGAGTGGGGTAAGTGCACCCCACCCTTTAGACCATACCTCCCAGTAAAAAGGGCGAAGCGCTTAGCGTAAACCGTAGACATCAATTTTCTGCGTATTCGGCTTGGATATTTCACACAGTTATAAAACTATAAATAAATACATTTAGGGCTAAACACTAATCAGTAACAGCCGATTAGTCTGCATAATATTGCATAACATATATATATTTCAGTATCTAATAAAGAAATAAATTACTAGTTTAACAATATATAAACTCACGATTAAATAAGTAACTAATAAATAAAAAATGTGAATTTCTTCATCGATTGAAATAAACAATTGTCATACCGTATATATAATGTCTTTAATCAAGTGGTATTATAAACCCGTGCTCGTTAGGCAGCAAGATATACATCTATGCTGTTCATCAGATCTGCGCCAATTCGGCTTGGACAAGCTAAACGAAATCATGTAACTGTTTAAATACTGCTAATCTTAATTACGACGGTAATCTATTGTAACTGTTATATAAAATACGAGTATTTAACCGCGTATTTATATTAACAGTGCTAATTATATTTTTTAAAGGGTATAATATTAAAATGTATATATTACCATATATTATTACATTTCACAAAATAATAACTTTAATAAAATTACGATTCTGTAAACGGTTTAATATTAACTCAGGAAGTTATGTTTACAACAGGAAAAAAAAGATTTAAGAATGGAGTAATTGTATGAACACGTGTAATAAATCGTCATAAAAAAGGGTGACTCATTCGTTTCACGCGTAATAATTAGTATAATAAACAAAGTATGTATTATGTAATAATCGTAAATAAATAATAATTATTTATTTTTTAATTATTATTATTATTATTGTCTCATTAGCAGCTATTCAAAATGTACTTTACGTAATCTGTATTACTAATGTCTGGCGGCTGGTAACTAAATTAGTGGAGGTGCTGCTCCAGAAGATTTTTAGCCTTTGTTTTAAAATTGTGTAAAAGGACACAAACATGTATAAAAAGTTAAATTTTTCTGTAAAATAAAAAAACCGAAAAAAATGAATCAAACAGAATAGCTGGAATCAGGATAATAATATAATTCTACACTTTACTGCATTCAAGAATATGGTACACGGTTTTTAAGCACAACACACGCGGAGTAAAAAAAAAACTGCCACCAGCACGCCAGGGTCGGCACTGCGTGAGTGACAGTACTCTCTCCCTCACGCAGCTCGCGTAGTGATTCCTATGTGCGCGTGCGCACAACAGCCAAACACCACGCCACTGTAACTGTGAAGCACACAGTTCCATATAAAGATTTTTGTATCTTTTTCATAAACTGGGGTATAGCTACTGACATTAATCTTAAGGATTATATATTGTACAAGCATAAAGAAAGAATTAAAAAAAAATAACTCGTTATATTAATTGTTATTGATAATATAAAGTGAAAATAGGGGGTGAAAAAAGAGCATTTTTTTTCACCCCTACTGCCACTGCTGAATACTGAAAAAATATTTAATAATATCCAAATCGATAGAGTACAGCTTACGTAACATATTCGAAATTGCGTGTTGATGGAATAAATTTCTAGTGGTAATCAATACGTACACATCCAAGGTTATGTGTGTGAAATTAATTAGGGAATTTTTCTTCAAATTCTTTCTGAACTGTTTTTAGAAGCAATAACTGAAATATAAAACAATAAATTCAAAGAAATACTTTTTTATTATAAAAAAAAATATTTATTTTAAATCATCGATTGATGAAGCCATTGATGAAAATCCATTGTAAAAAGATAAAATAAACAAAATATGTTATTCGATTTTCACAAAATTTATTTAAAAAACCATAACAGCTGTTTCGTTAAACAATACCTGCCTCAGGTGTTATGAACTAAATACTCGTAAATAAATAAATTTTGTTCTATTAATCTAACAACATATTTTGTTTATATTTGTTTCGATATTTTAAATCATAAAGTAATTGATTGAATTAATATTTACAGTATACGTGTAATATAGTTTTATGTAATCTTAATCTGTTAATAACATTATTACGAGTATATCAAAAAGAAAATAAACAAAATTTATAATTTGATTTTCAAAAAGCCGTTTCCGTAAATAGTACCTTTCATAAGTACTGTGTACCGAAACAGCTTCGTGACTTTTTTAAAAATTTTGTGTAAACCAAGAACATGTATTATTTATTTTGATTTTGTTAACATGGATTTTCATGAAATAACGGGTTCATTCATTATTACTTTATTATATATTTTTTTAAAACAATATTTATATAAAAAAACAAATAAATTGAAATGACGATAATTCAGATTCAAAATATAAATTAGAATATAAAATAAAAAAAATAAAAAATTAAATATAAAAATAGAATTCCACATTCAATTTTCTACAAAAACTAGAAAAAGGATTATTGTCACAGCATTTACAAAGTTACTATAAAGAAATTTGTACTTATTTATTTTATAAAAATATAATATTTAATAAGAAATTAAAAATAATAGTTTAATTTTTATACTAGCAATATTTAGGAATAATAATAGATATAAAATTTAATAATTAATAAGTAAATATTAATTTTTGCAGGTATTCATGTTTTGAACTTTTGGGATGTCCTGGTGCATTTTGGGATGTAAATCCTTGTGATGAAAAAGTTGTTATGGCAGCAGCGAATTCAGCGCTTAATTTTTATTCAGGAATGAATAATGAGACATCGAGTTCCTCGTAGAAAATAATAAAATTATCAAACTTTTATCATAAATTAAAAATTTATGTATTATTAATTTTTAAGGATTTTTTCCTATTTATTACTTTATAATAGCTTTTTTAAATATTACTTTATTAAATTATACAAAATGAATAGCTATTAAAATACTTATAAATTTTAATTAAAAAACAAAAAAATAAAATTACTGCTAGTTACATTTAGTATTAATACAAACGTAATTTTTTTTATAAAATACATTGTTAGGGGTCACATATACTTCTACTGAAAAATAAAATGATATACTAAATACATAATTATTATTTAGCAGGTTTTTTTTTACTAATTTTACTGTAGAATAGTTTTTAGTTAAATCATCTCTGCGTAGATCCTAGTAAAAATATTTTAAAAATTATCAGAAATTCCAGAGGTCTATAATTTGAAAAATTAAGTTTTGATAGACGTTACAAATTACAAGATCGTATTCTTTGAAGTAAGAAATGGTACGTCTATAAAAGATCCCTTTGGTCACTTCCACTAAATGTTGTACCTTTTTCAAATGCTTATACGTAATTCATTTCCTTTACTCTACCTAAGTCATATCTCAAAAATAATTAATAATTTGCCGATTCATAATTTTTTAATTAAGTTCGTTTAGGGGACGATATAAAGTGTTCATCCACTAAAACATGAATAACCTTTTTGCCTAGCAACGAATTGACGGTGGAATATTTGATTTATTCAAAAATTTACGTAACACAACGAAATCAGAATAATAAAATATTTTGAGTCTTTGTTTTTATTACCACAGACTGAGACGGTTAAGAGAACTGATATCAACTGGTTGCTTCTCTCATGACTATTCATTTCGCTTCTCCTTTTTGATTACATCAAATTTTCTTGGGAAAAGAATCCTCTTTTCTTCTTTTTAATTACTTTATCCTTGTCTTAATAGCCGGGCGATTTTAAAATGGTAAAATAAAACTTTTTCCATAACACATTATTTAAATTCATTATTATTATTATCATTATTAAATTCATTCCTATTATTTTCTAACCTACAAATTTTACCGTATTTGTTCGTAAAGATTTGTACAATTTTTTTCTGAACTAAAGGTTTTATTTCTTATATCATTTATCTTACTAAGTAGAAAAATCTATTATAAATTCTACACATTAGACGTAAGAAAGTTATACAGGTTTATGTAACCTCACATAACCCTTCCCGATAAAACCCGTTTAAAATGAAGTATGAGATTAGAATTTATAGCACAAAATGAAAGATTTTTATTTGTCGTCAAAATTTGTATGAAATAAATTACAACATTAGACGTAAGAAAGTTATACAGGTTTATGTAACCTCACATAACCCTTCCCGAAAAAAACCCGTTTAAAATGAAGTATGAGATTAGAATTTATAGCACAAAATGAAAGATTTTTATTTGTCGTCAAAATTTGTATGAAATAAATTACAACTAAAGCGTATCTACTTTTAAAATCAATGTTGTGTATGTAACAATTAAGTATAAAAGCGACAGAAAACAAAATCAAACATAAATTCTTGCAGAGAACTTAGGTAGCTTATTTTTTCTTGAAAAAATAATACCTTAAATAAATAAATAAAGAAGAACTTGTAGAACAAAACTGTTTGTTTGTAAAAAAAAAAAATCTTTCGAATTTACGATTATAATGTACGAAAGTACGATTTTAATGTATATTTCATAACCAAAATATTAATATACAAGATAATATGCAGAGTGTCCAAAAATGGTGAGGCCAAACTCAAAGAAGTGACTACTTAAGATACGGAAGAAATCCTTTCCCGTGAACAAAGGTCTGAAAATGCATATTTTTCTGCCTGTCAGACATTTTGTGATTTTAAGAAAAAATAAATTATTTTTAAAAAACGGTTGAAAATAAGGCAATAAAATTTTGTACTTATTTTAAATTAACATTTTTTAATAGGGGAAAAAATAAAACGATATTCTTCGTTGACAAATTTTCCTATTAAAAAATGTGAGTTTAAAATAAAGTACACAATTTTATAAAGTACACAAGTACACAAGTAGTTTTAAAGTACACAAAAAAGTGCGCGCGCGCAAACACACATAAACACACACACACATATACAGGGAGAGAGAGAGAGAGTGAGAGAGAGAAACACAGATCTTATGTTGAATTAGTAATTAGAAATTATTTTAGCATTTTTTCTTAAATTGCAATTTAGAAATATTATTAGATCTTATTTGTAAATTAATTAAAAAATAGAACTAGAATAATTCGTTTCAAAGTAACATCTATTTATTTTATTATTACGTTTCCTTTATCTTACGTTATCTTTTTTTCCTGTGCAAAAATCATCTTCCTTTATATAATTTCAGGAATATTCATCATATACAGTCAAGGATAAAAAATTTTTATTTTCGTAAATAAAAGAAAGCTATTATGAAGGTGGATTAAGAACGACAACAAAGAAAATGTTTAGACTTTATACAAATGTAAAAAAATCAGATAAAATAATATATATATATATATATATATATATAAACAAAAATATAGCTTTAAAAAATATCAAGACCAATCTTAATACTAAAATGTTATCATTCTTTCTCGTCGTAAAATATAAAATTACTATAATAAAAAAAAAGTAAAAATACAAATTTAAATGAAAAGTATCATGTGACGTGTAAACATGCTAGTATTCTGTTTAACAAAGGTTATTTTAACGGAGTGCAACAATAAAACAAACTTACAAATAGATTCCAAGAAAATTTATGGGCAAGTTTCAAAATGAAGTAAAAACTCTTTTTACTGTTTTCAAAACCACATCCTCCAAAACGAAGACAATTTTTGGTAAGACACGCAAAACTGAGTGGAGGTACATTCTCTGATTTTCACTGAATGAAGACCATTGCAATGTTGAAGTAAAATTTCAGCTTTGGAATGAGAACTTATTTTTATTAAAAAACAAATTGGTAATCAACTGATTTTTTATTTAAATGAATAATTTTTTTAAAGATATCGAAAAAATATGAACCAGTACAATTTTAATTTCGGGGCTTTGAAATCTCGCTCTGGCGAGAACGGATGGATTATAAAATTTTATAACGTATAAACAAATTTAAAAAAATGACTAGCATAACAAAAATTAAGTGAATTTTTGGCAGCGAAAGTTTCAATTGGTAGTCTAGCTAACATTAGTCTGCTCACTGGAGCGGCAGGTACCATTACTAAGGTACATCTAATAAAACATTAATAGATAAACAGACGTATTCCTTACTGTGTCACTACTGTAGACCGAATGACCAGCTAAAAGCTTGGATCAAATCCGACTGAATTTAATAATTTTTCAAACTGATAAAGTGCTTTTCATAATTATACAACTTGTTTTATAAAAAAAAAATAAATTGTACCTCACATTTAAACACTAGGCAAAACAAACAAATGAAAAGGGTTTAACGGAAGAGTTAATTATTAATTCTGAACGTACGTACCCTTGCTTCGCCCAAACGCCCTTTTATCCGTCCCGGACATAGAACGGTACTATGGTAGAGATGTATTACGTACAAGATCTCTATGATTTCGTTTGTTCCGACTTTTTAACGTACATTATTCAGCCGATCTAAAAAGAGAAAAAATGTTATTGTTAGGTTGTATATATAAATAATAGAGCTCACGAGAAGCATACGAGAAGTGGTACTGAAATATGTTTTATTTTAGATTCGTGCTTTATAAATAGGCTAAAGTCCAAAACTATGAAGCAGTACATTACGTAACAACAACCGTATATGATCAATAGTTACAAAAAGGTTACAAGTAAGCGGTATCGGTAAATACATCCTGACCCCATAGAGGAAGACACCCTTCATGTGACGGTTTCGATCTCCACGCCACCCGCTCCTTATCTAGCCCTTACAGGCTTTACCGGACGTTATCTTCAGTACCTCGACAATGATATCTTTCAGTCAACCCTCAACCAGGATGACAACGATGCGAATGCCACAAGCGACATTCCCATCAGTCTACTACTGACATAAACTCCACACAAAATACGTCTAGTCAAGTCTCGAACAAGACTAAATAACTTTCTAAGAACGAAGGAAGTAAACTCTCCTACCCGAAAGGTAAAAATGAGTTCGACACACAACGAATCACAAAATGCAACACAAAAACACTAACAAAATATAACAACAATATCTCGATAGCTCTTAAATTTTAACCTATCCGCCCAAATTGGCGCCGCATGTAGCATAATTAGCTCGCAGACGCCCTTAAACAATATACTCATACTCTTAAAATTAAGACACCAATCAGGATTGACCATACGTCAAATTCCGAAGAAGGCCTGTAATGCCTTCAAAATGTCGCGAGGAAGGAGACCTTCCCCGCGACATTTTGAAGGTGCTTTTAAAATGAAATTTTTCATCAAGAAACACCCCGAAGTACTTTTTAACCGAAACATATCTAATACGTTGCGCTGACATCGATACGCGAACTCGCCGCCTTACAGCCAAACGTTCTTTGAAAAGCATCATCGTGGTTTTCTCCGGGCTGAACGTTATCTTATGTTGATGACCCCCCTCCCCCATACCGCCAGTACCTTGCATGGTTCAATGGCTCCACGAACCTCCTTCGACCAGCAGAACCCCATCGTCACAAAAGTGACTTAGCGTTCATACCCGCACCAATAAGGATTTGACTGGTACCAGAGAATCGTAGGATTTTATCCCAGATCTCAAGATGACGATCAACAAGATCTCTATATTGAAAATACGAACTTGCAACATACAGATGCAGTTCTTAACATCTACACGGACAATAAAATGATGATCGTTAGAGAGCTGTCGAATGATGACAGTCAAGTTCCCTTCACAGTACAGCAGCAGACATGCTATCAGAACCAAAATAAAATCTTTTACAACGAGAAAAACCTGACAGTTCACCGAATACAGCATACGGATTCTGCAAGACAACATCCAACCCCCTACATATGGCGATTTCGCCAAGTTCAATATGTACAATGTAAGCACTCTGTGCATTTAATTGTCCAATTTTAACCATCTAATGATATTGAAATGTAATACATTATGACAACCCTCTGATAACAAGCAAGATCCTTACTATTCACAGGGTGCTTATGGTCCTTTCGATGACGTATGCAGTTTATACAAGTCGGGCCCTCCGATCTATTAGGACACTCCTCCCGTTTGTGTCCCTCATCACCACAATAGAAGTACATTACCACCAGATGTTTACACAGTTTAGCTGTGTGGCCAAACTGTCAGCACTTGAAACAACGTTGAACGTCTACATATTCTTTGACCTTACACGAAGAGAAGTTAATAAACAACCTGCCCTCAGGTTCGAAGCCTTTAAATAGTTCAGGACTAACCTCGAAGACACCGTGGTAACGCTCTGCTTCGCGCCTACCCGTTTTGAATAACAGTCGACAATCAGCCTTGAAGGCCGCCTCATCAATTTCAGGATTCTGCTTTCGTATGAGAGTCATTAGTTCCTCCTAAGATAAACGTCGATCAATATTATACGCGATAACCTTAGGATGCCTCTTCCTTTTAGGGGCGACTTTCATTCGGTTTTACCAACCTCGAGGAAGTCAGAAATAACTTTAATTGTCTCTATGTGACGGCAACGACACATAGCCTCTTCTTCGTCCCACGTATATTTCGAATTCTCAGGCTCGACCTCTTCTGTCAAAGGACTACCTGAAATTCGACCATCATTTCCTTGCTAGATTTCGCCGCTACACGTTCCTTTAAATTAACGAAAACAACCTCAGGCTGCTTTCGAGACAGACTAGCCTCCCGTTTCTCCTTCAATGTCTGAGAATAAGGCTTACGTTGAGGAACCACACCTGAAACACAAACCTTTTCCTTTACAATCACCTCACATACCTCAGGAGGCCTCTAACCAACTTATCATACTCATCCACGAGTGCAGAAATAATTGATTTGAATTCTCTCATTATGGGGGTAAACTTTTCGCGTACCTTAGCTGAACTACTCCTGAAATTCTCTAAGAACTGCATATGCGTTTCATATTGCTCATTAAATAACCTCACGAACAGAGCAGAATTCCCCACACGGCCTGTCGCTTGAATAAAATCCTGCACCAAATCCTTAATCCAGGTGGAGGTACCCGATACCCTAGCCCTTGGCTCATCATATCCTGATGAAGAGGAATCATCAGGTCGCTCTTCAGCTACAATTTCACCAGGAGCCATTTTTCCCGCCTGGAGTTACCTTTCTTATCTGCTTTATCAGACATATTCAATATTAATCGAATAAAAACAAACAAAGACTACTAAATTAATTTAAAGTTGTTCACTGTCAGTAACAAGTCCAATAAATCAGATGGTAATGTAAACAAAGGAAAGACCAATCAGATCAATGCAATATGGCCGCTGCTAAATACAACCACCAATCACAAAGAACCAATACGGCCGTTGCCAATGTAAACAAAATCACAACTTATTAATTAAAAGATTTATTTGATTTATATTAAATTCGAAGAAATATCTAAAACAACTGTATTTTATTACAAGATATACCAAAACAAAACGAAAAGCCACCCAAAAGGTGATTTAAATAAATTAAACCACCCAACTATCTTATAGTCCAGACAGCCTACAGTTTACAATTATTTTTAACGTATTAAATGATTAGTGTTAATCATAATAAACACCATTATAATTGATTAAAAACACCGCCGTCTTTAAGCCTCTATTCCGCCGACCTCTGTGAGAGCTGATACCGTTTGTAATTTTCATCCAGAAGATCATGGGTACGAATTTTGATATGGCTTGGCATTTTTCTTTAGTTATAAAATTCATCTCTCATAATCAGTAGTTTTACGATAGTTTTATCACCGTTAAATGAAATCCAGGGAGTTAAATAATAAACTTTAAACACCGAGAAATGAATATTTTAGAAGTCTACAATATAAGTTTTGTTTAGAAACGTAGGAAATAAATACTTAGTACCTTATAAGAAAGAAAATTAGAACACTGCTATAAATCTAGATGATATAAAACTTTATAACAACGAAAAAACAAAGAGGTTCGTATGAGTACACCCTATGGACTTATTTTAATCATAAAAAGCGCAATTTATTGATATATAAACATCAGAGGGAGACCAACAGGTATATTTTTATAATATCAACATTTTTGAATATTTTTATTACAAATATCAACCTTTCAGCATATTTCTACAATATTTTACCAACAGATTACATACCGGGTGATTCAAAAAGGACTTCACAAATCTAATAAGCATAGAAATAAAAATTTATTGAGGTAACTTGCAAATTCGGCAGATAAGGCAGCCTGGTTTTTTTTAATGTTTAACAGAACAACCTGTCTCCACGAAGGTTTGGTGCCAAGAGTATTGTATGCCTACTAGAAGGCTCCCTACCACCCCACCGGGTTGGTATAGCGTCTTAGCAAATCAGTTGATTTCAAAGTCGAGAGTTCAAATCCTAGTAAAGGCAGTTACTTTTATACAGATTTCAATACTAGATCGTGGATACCGGTATTCTTTGGTGGTTGGGTTTCAATTAACTTCACATCTCAGAAATGGTCTACCTGAGATTGTACAAGACTACACTTCACTTACACTCATACATATCATCCTCATTCATCGTCTGAAGTAAAACCTGACGGTGATTGCCGGAGGCTCCCTACCGTACTATCTACGAAAATTATTTTGAACTGCAGTTTCTGACTCAAAATCGTGAAACCAAAACACATAGCGAACATGTTCCGCACCGATAAAAGTATAATGTATTCACTTTTAGGAACAGAAGTGACGGCGCTGTTGGCCAAAGTTGACATGTTTTGCTATGAAATAAGTTCTCAACCGAATCTGTAAGTTATCTAAATAAATTTTTATATGGATATATATAAACTGTAAGTCATTTAGTTTGGAAGAAGGCAGCTACAGTAAAATAACTGTAAAGTTTTACCTAATATTTGTTTATATAATTGAAAGCTAATTTTAAAACTGGCCTTTGAACTTTTTCAAAACACACACATACACACCAAGCAGATATACTTTCAGAAAGAAACAAATACGTAGATATACTATCAACAGAGTGAAGGATGCTAATTTTGGAGTAGACCATACAGAAATAATCTTTTAGAGAGAAAAATTAAAGTACTTTTAAGTAGAAGCTTTAAATTAGCTTAAAATGCTATCTGGGATTTAAATCCAGGACTGAATTGATAAAAGGCTGATACACTAACACTCTAACTACCAACACGAAGGTTGGCAACTTCAGTTAAATTGAACTTACATCGGTTTAGGAATGAAAAGTTACATTTTCTATTTCACGAATTTCCTCCAGAAGTTGTACAATATATTAACCACACACTGCAAAAAAAAAAAAAAAAATCTATCATAGTGGAATAATATCGAAGAAAATAGACAAATTTTTAGGTTTAGAGAACCGTTAATGTAGAAATAAAATAAAACTAGTATAGAATTATTGAAAATAACTAGCTTATGGAACATAGATGCTTCCAAAGTTAACATTAAGCCGGAATGAAAACCACAGAAAGCAGTTAAAGAGATAAAAGTTCTGCGGTCTTATTTCGTCTGAAATAAATTTCCAGTATGACTACATTAAGCTTAATATTCAAGTATATTTCGGTATTTTAGCATTGTACTTTTAATAAATTTTAATACACACACACACACACACACACACACACACACACACACACACACACACATATATATATATATATATATATATATATAACTTACAAAAACAATCCTATACTACATTAAATGAAAAAGTGTTAATAGAAAAGGCTGCGATATTAAAAAAAAAGATTTTATACGTTCCTTTCTTTGATGTAAATACGATATATAACGGAAAAGTCAGTAAAAATCCTTTTCGTGATCAATTCTATAAGAAATTCAGAACCCTTTTATCGATGAAAATACATTTTACAGTTCATAGGAATGAATAAATGTAGCAAATTAATTTTTTAAATAAGATTAATTAGTAAAACGTATTGTCTTCATTTTAAGTTGAATGGATATCCAAGACAAAAACATATATATATAAAATTCATAGAAAACTAGCTTTTCAATTAGTATTTACGGATTTTAATATGTTTACCTATCTGATACGAATAGAAAGTAATGGGAACTAATGAAATAGGAGATGGTTCATACAAATAAGATAGAAGTTCTAACAATAAAATAGAAGTTTTTGATCGCTAGAAGTTCTTAATTATTTGTCCGATGACATTACGTTTGAGAGTAAACATGAATAAATCTTACACACCACTCTTTACTGTTAATATCATTAGAACTGTTCTAATGGAACAAAAAAAAAAAATTGCAAATAATTTTTACTTTTGAAATATTAATTTTCATATGACAGTTATAAAGTAAGATTAAATTAATACAAAATAAATTTCATGAGTTGATCAAATATACTACAATCAAATTCATATTTAGTTAAAATGATTTTCTTTTATTCAAATAAAAGTATATACAGACACATAAATTAGTAAAAAAAATATTTGCTTTAATATACTAAAATCCTTTATTCAAGATTTATTTTTTCTTTTGTATTTTTCACCAATGAGGTAATGTAAAACGTCTGCTACATTAAAAAGCAATCACTAATTCAACGTTCAACTTTTACCATTTACAATATTAATGACACACAACATTAAACAGTAAACAGTAAAACAAATTTCGAAATTTTAATTTGTTAAGTAGGTGACAAAATAATTCTTAACATTAATTTGGAGTTAAATTTAAAAGTTAAATTAAAAAAAAAAAAAACAAAAACTGAAGATGCATTCAATAATTTTTTTGTTTATTTTCCCCAAGTAAGTTTTTAATTTTTAAAGAAAGGCTTTTAATTTATTTTTGGTTAAATCATGGTAAATCTACAATAACGTCTGTTCATCTAAGTAAAAGCGATTACCATGACATAAAGAAGGCAAGAAATTTGAAACTTTGTGAAAATATGATAAAACCATTTAGAGAAACAACAGAAACTACTACCAAGTGTGAGCTAATGAATTTATATTACCGGAATGTACAAGTATATTATTCTGTTACCTTCATTTCAAAATTCTTAAATTTTAATTTTATGCCAAATAGTTTGAACATCAATACAATATTAGGCTATACTTCGCTGTTGTATTTAAATCACTATACGCTATATTGCTAATATCCAATAATAAGTAACAATAAAAAAAATGAAACAAAAATAAAAATAAATTTTCAAATCAGTCACGGTATTGTGAAAACTTTTGTTTAAGAATCCTTCTATTAAAATTATCCAAAAAATATTGACTATAGAACAATCAGAGAGATATTTTCAATAATATAAAATTTAAAAAAATGATGCGTTTGTGAAAGTAATACAGAAAACGTGTAGAATGAAGAAATTTATTTTTTTTGTTATCGATAACAATAAAATCTGAAGTGGACACAACACATGACTTCCTTGTATGCCTATTAAATTACATTTACACATTAAAAAAAAATGAAAATTACATAAAATTTTATTTCATTAAAATCAGAGGTTAATAATTATTAATAAATCAATATATTTAAATTAACAAAAAAAAGGTAAAAAAAAAAAAGTTGAAATCTGATTCGAAACGATGTGCCTTCCCCTTGTAAGTTGGAAATATTTTAATAATTACAATTTTATTTGGCTATAACTCTGGAACCAATGAAAAATAATACCAGTTACGATATATTGTTGAAAAGCTCTCAATGAGGCTTATTACTGCGGTTAAAAAAAGTCCAAAATCAAATAGTTGGATATTGGGCTCGCCTGGACGCTTCTGATCCATTCGATTGCAATCAAAAGGGGAGGTGCAAAACTACATGTTAGAACAGTCCTAAATCCACAATTTCATCATTCTACGGCAAATCGTTTTTGAGTTATGCGAGATACATTCGCCCATACGTACGTGCACGTACAAACGTCACGCCGAAACCAGTCAAAATGGATTCAGGGATAATCTCACAATGGGTATTTCCATTGAAATCTAAAAAGCGAAATTTTTCGCGATCACAATACTTCCTTTACTTCATATAAGGAAGTAAAAAATGAATGTGTAAACAAATACTTATTAAATACATTTAAATATAATGTTTACTATTTCAAGTAAAATTTTGAAATTTTATCAAACCTGCAGAATTTTTTTCATAAGAAAATAAACTTTCTAAAATTAAAATTCATTCTAAAATAAAACTAAATTTTTTTAAAGATAAGATATTTAAATATGTATAAAAAGAAAAAACAAGCTAATAACTTGAGTATCTTATGAGTAAGCATACTCTGTTGAAAATGAAAATAAAATGGTAAACGAATATTTCCGTTAAGATGAGGGTGTACGTGAAATTGAGCAGAGTGCGAGATAAAAAAAGAAAAAATGAAAAAGGAAGAATCCAACCCATCTACTGTATCTGATCTGCGCCATCAATATGAATATCAGACGTTGATATTGAGAAATAAAATAGGAGGAAAATAGGCAGAGGAAAATAAAGCAGATGATATATGAAGGACATCAGACTCGCTTCTACTGCTACAAGCTTGTAAAAGAACACCCTTAGGGCCTACAACAACCGCTATAATATCCTTGTGTATCCATCAAAAATGTAGGAATATATAGGCAATCAATATGTTAATAGTTTATACAAATATATTGAGAAAACAGAATGTCTTCTCAATCGATTCAGTCTTCTAAAGTTAAGGTTCAAAATCAACTCTCAGTCGAATCAGTTAATTTAATTTATTTATTACATTAGCGTGAAAGGAGTGGTAAATAAAAATAAAATTGTAATTTGTATAGTAAAACATAAGGCGGTTTAGAAAAAGAGAAAGTACCGACGAATGCAAGAAAAAATATATCAATCGTCAACTCGTTTAGTCTAGAAATTGACGCCTACCTAACTGCAAATAAACATTTCCACGTAAGGTAAAGAAAAACTCATTTTTAAAATGAAAAACAAAGACCGTTAAATGAAAAAACAAAATTACTGTAAAAAAGGTAATATTCACAGCAAATTGTCTGTATTTATAATACCGAGTGTATGTATACACAGTACTTTAATCTTCTACTAGTTATAACGATGAAAACTAACTGTCGTTAGTGTATGTGCCTTTATACAAAAGGTTGTTGGTTTAAATCCAGTCAGGATTATTTTTTTCATTTATCAAATTCTAAATAATTCATCTCTCACATATAAAACGAAAGTACGGTAAAACGTGGAAAACTCATTACATCTGACAACATTGCTGCAGAACTTTCTGGAAAAATAAATAATTTTTCCAGAATGAAAATTTAATCTTATAATTGTGAGGATTAAATTTTCAAATTATTTATTTTTCCTCACAATCCTTATAACTTTTTTTCATCTCATTGATTATTTTATTATTTAAAAAATTGTAGAATCAGAAAAGGCATTTGATAACGTAGACTGGAATAAAATATTAATAATTTAACAAATTTAGGATTTAAGTATAGAGAAAAAAGAACAATTGCTAACATTTACAGGAACCAATCTGCAACACTAATAATTGAAGTATATAAGAAACAAGCCGTAATAAAAAAGGGAGTCCGACCAGGATGTTCCCTACCACCGTTACTTTTTAATCTTTACATAGAACTAGCAGTTAATGATGTTAAAAAACAATTTAAATCCGGAGTAACAGTGTAAGGTGAAAAGAAAAAAATGCTATGATTTGTTGATGATATAGTAATTCTTGCCGAGATTTAGAAGAAACAATGAATGGTATGGATGAAGTCCTACGCAAGAACTACCGCATGAGAATAAACAAGAAAAAAATGAAAGTAATGAAATATAGCAGAAATAATGTAGATGGACTACTGAATATAAAAATAGGAAGGGAAAAGATTAAGAAGGTAGAATAATCTTATTATTTGGGAAGTAGAATTACTAAAGATGGAGGAAGCAGGAGCGATATAAAATGCCGAATAGCACAGGCGAAATGAGCTTTCTGTCAAAATATAATTTGCTAACATCAAAAATTAATTTAAACATCCGGAAAAGATTTTTGAAAGTACGTGTTTGGAGCGTAGCTTTATATGAAAGTGAAACTCGGACGATCGGAGTACCTGAGAAGAAAATATTAGAAGCTTTTGAAATACAGTGTTATAGGAGAATGCTAAAAATCAGATGGCTGGATAAAGTGACAAAGAGATAGGTGTTGTGGTAAACTGATGAAGAAAGAAGCATTTCGAAAAATATAGTTAAAAGACGAGACAGTCTTATTGGCCACATTTTAAGGCATTCTGGAACAGTCGCTTTAATATTCGAGAGACATGAAGATGGTAAAACTGTGCAGGCAGGCAACGTTTGGAATATGTGAAACAAATTGTTAGGGATCTAGGATGTAGGGGGTATATCGAAATTAAACGACTAGCACTAGATAGGGAATCTTGGAGAGCTGCATCAAACCAGTCAAATGATTGAAGACAAAAAAAAACTAGGGATATTAAAATGTTGAAAAGTTGTTGATTTAAGTGCATAGAATTGGAAGGTTGAAAAATAAAAAAAACATTTCTGAAAAACCTTGCGTTTTCTGTGTCAGGTCGTGAACTTTCCGAACGACCCCTGTAAAAAAATTTATAAAAGTCCTTTTTTTGGTGGCGGGAGTATGCCTGGCTCAGTATTAATGATGATTAACTATTTTCACTTCTAATTTCTCTTTTGGAGTAATATAACAATTCAATTTCAGAGATAGAATAAAAAGCAGAATTCATACTTTTTTTTTTAGTGTAAGGGAGTAGACAATATTAATAATTACTAATTAATAATAATTAGGGATTTTCATAATTATTTCTCTGATAATACGTCATTTAAATTAAAAATTAAGTCAGTATTGTTAAGCAGTTAAAAATTAAAAGAAAATTATATATATATATATATATATATATATATATATATATATATATTTAAATAACATTTATTACTGGAATGAAAACATTGAAAAATATTTAAACAGACTCTCCTCTAATTAAAAATGTAATTTATCTATACATACAGGAAGGGGTTCTTTTATGTTTTTTTTTCAAAATATTTCAATGTTGAATTCTAATGGCATTTTTTTGTGATCTCAACTCTCTTTAATATATAGATCCGTAAAAATAATTTCCCATTCCTATATTCTATTTTTACAAAAAGATTCAATTTTCGTAATAAAACACTACTTCAATAAATTTAATGAGAGTGATTAAAGCATTTATGAAACATAAAACTAAACAAAAGCCAAAATAAAAATAACAAAAAAAATAAAAAATAAAAATGTAAGACCTGACACATAAATCCACAAATAAACATACTGAATCTTTTAACTAATATTTTACTATTTTTACACTTAAGAGTACTTCAAAACGAAGAGAAATATAATCATCCAAGACACTGATTGATAATCATTCCTGTCATTTATTGAATGACAGAACATTTTATCTGTATTCTATTTTGTAGCAGCCAAATATTAATAAGTTAAATATTGATATGTTATGCATTACACATGAGAAAAAAATTATTTCGAAATTCAGAAATTAAATGTTAACCTGCTTAGATACAGACTATAAAAAAAATTAATCTTTATCCAAGCGAATAGTAAAAAGGAACTATAATGTGTACTAATACTTACATTTAAGAAGGCTCACATAAGATTTTAAATACTGCTCAAAAAGGTATATCATACAAACCACATCTCAGGTTTTATAGATGTATTTTAAAAAAAGAAGAAAAAAGAAAGAATAAGAAAATTAAATACCTTAATGGAATAAAAATTACATTAAATGTAATAAAATAATCTATAATACAGTTATGAATAAAAAATAATAACGGTCTACTGAGACTTACACGTCATTGATTTTTAACAAATCCATAAGGACTACTTTCACGAGAATAAAATCGATTCATCTACAGAATATCATTTTTTAAATAAAATCGTGGATAATTTATCCAGTGGGAATCACTATGTTAACACGTCCCACTCCGATATCCATCCATGACTGGTTATTACCCATCTTACTGGTACACTCAAATCTGTGAATTTTATTTAAAGTTAAAAAAAAAAATTGAGATACAATTTGATTAATCATTTAAAATAAAGAGACTTATTTAAAATAACTATAATTCAATTTATTTTCAGATATAATTAAAAGGTAATACCTATTCAATGAAATAAACAGATAATGATTTTGTAGTTGTTAAAAACTAATGAATATTATAACATTTGAAACTATGTTCTAATGTTTACGAATTCAGAAAATATTTTTTTAATGATAATTATTTTTTGCTTGATGAATTACAGAAGCTTACAGAGAATAACTTGTAGGTGGGAATACAAAAATGGAACTTTTTAGCATAAGAAAATTATAAGCCTGACCAGGATTCGAACTTAAGATCTTCGGATGAAAAGCCGAGCCGCTACCATTCCACTACGGAGATCGACAAAAAACTAATTTAAAAATTAATATTTAAAAAAATATTTTTTATCGCGGATTGGATTACCTTCCTAAGAAAATAAAAATAGATTTTTTTTTTTGCATTTATTTAATATAATCCAATACAGTTTATTGCTTGATTAAAAATAATTTGTTCAACAAATAAAAAACGTGGAGAAGATATACTTTTTACTTTTCCGTTTAGATAACATTATAGCAAAGCTATAGCTCTAGAGGGGAAAGCATTGTAATCGGTTCAATTTGGGCAAATGCAATTTTCACCAGTTCATGCAATTGGAATCTTGACTTTTTTTTTTTGACACTTAAGAAACCCAAAAGAAACGGATGGAAATTTTCGGAACGTTAATTTTCATATACGTGTGAGTGTTCGGTGTTGACCTCTAAATCATATTATCTTCAGAACTACGAGGCCGATTATGATTAAACTCAATTAGAAGACATATTTCTATGTGGGAGGCATTGATAACATTAAATTTACAACTTAAGAAGGTCAACGGGGTGAGGCTGTAGAGCAAGTTTACCCTCAGTATCTCGAGATTTCGCCCAATTAATGTAATATTTTTATTAGGCAGATTAGTTAACAATTAAAAAAATATAAAATAAAAAAAAAATCGTATTCCCACCCCAAAAAATGCTGTTGTAGTCGTCTGTTATGTTGTAACGCCACAGGTGAGCGGTAGAAGTAAATAAATGAATATTTAAACTGTACACACACACACGCGCGCGCGCACACACACCTACTATGTTTAAAGAATTCAAATATGCTATTACCTAATTTTGATCATTTGATTTCGGAGCCGAATTAAGGGCTAATAAGTCATTGATAATTATTTGTTTTTATCTTAATGCCAACTTGAAGGAGTCAAAATACATAGTACATAAACAGATTAATATCATTTGTAGTATATTTTTGAAACTATACGCTTTAAATCGGTTTTAATTGCAATTTTTTTTAAGTTTATTTCATGCAGTTATATCAGTATTATTTTTTAAAGTTTCAGTGAAAGTATAATGAATTACACCATTTTGACTATGTATTTTTTATTGTATGTATCGCGGTAGTGCGAAAAGGAAACCCTTGCCTTTCGTGTAGAAAGTTGATAGATTGAGGCCTAGCTTTACCAGTTAATTTTACAGTTATCGGTTTCAGTATTCTAAACACAATCAATTTTTCTAACAAAGAACCCAATTATCTACGAGGGACTCAACTAAATAAAGCTATGTCAAACATCCTGGAGAAAACCAGAATATCATATAACTCATTCTCCCATTTCTTGCTTATTTACAAATAAGATTTTTTTGAAATTTGAAAAATTTGTAATTCAACATAACGAAATGAATAGGTTCTTAGGAAATTTTCGTAGTACAAGTGGAATTCAATGAAGAAATCATTTATGAAGATTTTCTGGCAAATATATATTTAAAAAATCCTAATGATATTTTACTCTTAAGTAAATAAATATCTCCATCGAAATAAACATTAAAATATTGCTAATAATAAAAATAAAAATATATAAATAAATATTTTATTATTTGCACGGATAATGTTTTGAAATAGAAAAACGATTAAAAAATTAAATTATTCAATTAGTATAAATTTAATGAAATAAAAACAATAAAATATAATAAGGCAATATTTAATGAATGGATTATAAGAAAACATTTTGTCATTTTAGTTTTATTAAGTTTTTAAAGGTAGCATCGGTTATAGGTTAACGACCAAAATTTCCAGACGGACGCTCGTTAATATCATAATCCATTGTGTAAGAACCAGCATTACTATCTCACATGACCAATAACTGAAGGTTGGACATTAATTAGTTAGGATAACCTTTATACGTTAAAAAGTTGTCGTTATTAATTTACTAGAAAACCAACATACGATACCACTTGAGACAAAACCATACTAAAAATGTAATAAATTAACAATAATAATAACAAAAAACGATTTCGCGAATTTCAATACATTCTATTATTAGCTTAATTTGAAATTTAACAAAATATAGTACGAAGAATTACGTAGTAATATATGGATGTAGAGATCGATCAGAGAAATTGTATTTTAAACAGATTTATATTTAATACACATCTAAAAAAAATATATACAAGTCAAATTTAATATAAAAATGAATTTATGACTTAATATACTATTATTGATATAATATTTCATACTGAAATATATGCCCTTGAATAATTAAGCACGAAACATCCAGGTAAAATAAAAAGTAATTTAATTTAAGCTATTTATTTCACTTTCTTTTTCTTAACAAATCTATTTCTAAAAGAAGGCAGTAAATCTGTTTCTGTTTAAAAATGTATGAACGTTTATAAAGTTGATAAGATTTCCCGAGAGTAGAACTTGAAAGAACCAACAGAGAAGTTGCATTTAATATCAAACAATGTAATACATCAACCTGGACTACCCTTAATACCCGTTCAGACTAGCTTCTTATCACCAAAAAAAAATCACTTTATATGACTGGAATATAACTTATCTATAAAAAAAATTCTTTTGCATTTATAAAGTTAAAAAATCGGTGTTTGATTTGATTCCTCATTAAATTTTACTTAATAAAGTTAAGAGTTAAGCAAAATTAGAAAAAAAAACTCAGTTCAATTACCTCAGAATAAATTTATTAAGATAGTAAGATTTGATAGAGAAAGTTGAACGAAATTTTTTCTGCGTGTTATTTGGCGCACATAGAAAACAATACCATCAGAAATACAAATGGAAATCAAAACAATGAAAAAAATGTAGATCTTTTCTTTTCAGACAGCAATAAACTTTTCAAGATATAGACAATTTTATGTTTCAATCCCACAATCGTTAGCATGAGATATTTGAATGTTTTACTCTTGTTTTGTGGGAAAATGATATTATTTCCACTCCTCAACAATTAAATTAAAACAAGGTAATCGTGTGTAAAGACGTTAAGTAAAGCATATACCAATAATTGATTTATTTCTACCCGGTTGAATTTATGTGGTGATAACAATACGATGATGGTGTTCTCTATAAAATATTATATACAACACTGTATAACTGACGTCCTTTATGAACTTATGAATATCGAAATTAGTTACACAGCACCGGAATAATAATATTCTATTCTTAAATGAATTTGTCGTGTTAGTTACAAAACATTAAAATAAAAAAAAATAAATATATTTAAAATGAAGTTAATATTAAGTAAAAACACTGCTCTAATCTTGGAAGAAAATTTCTTCTTATAATAGCTATTAATTTTAATCACACTATTATTTCGTTTATCATAATTTAAATAAATCAAACAGTATTTAGAAACACTTTTACTAAAACATTTTTTAACTAGTACATTCAAACAAATCTACTTTTTTTTAAAGATGCTTCAAATTCGTGCACTGTATTATTAAAGTAGGTTTTAAAAAAATATATATCTGTCATATTAATGCTTTCTACTCGCTAATTTTCCTAATTATACCACCGGTTTGGTCTAGTGGTCATTGATTTACTCGTCATCGAAAATCAACCGATTTATACGGATCTGAATACCACATCGTGGATACGGGTGTTATTTGTCGGTTGGGTTTTAATTAACTACACATCTCAGGAATGCTCGATCATAGACTGTACAAGACTATATACACTTCATTTACATTCATACATATTATCCTCTGAAGTAATACCTTACGGTGGCTTCGTAGGCTAAACAGAAAAAAATTCCCTAATTCTGAAATCTCAACAGCGTGTCTTTACTTCACGATGGATTTTATATTATTTCTATTTTTGTTAGTTTTAACAATAACTTTCTATTATTATGCTAACTTAAATATTTTATACAATACGCTGAAAGACTGACCAGCTATTTTGATACGAGTAAAAAATTTTTTTATCTATTTACTACCACTGCGTAAAACATGAACTTATCGTAACATCCACAAATTAAGTAGATTCAACAGAAGTCAAATTCTCTCTCCTTAACTTCATTATACAGGGTGTCCCATATAAAACGCAACCCAACCTTATATTGGTAGGCATTGAAATAATAAAAAGGCATGTGTAAACGTAAATGTAATTTTTATTATTACCATCCATTACCTTAGATTTTGAGCAAATGTTGGAAGTGGCCGCCATCTTCTTGAATACAAGCTTCAATTCTTTTTACAGCGTTTCTTGCAACTTTTCTAAAAGTTTGTGTCTGGATATTTAATACAGCTTGTTCAATATTGACTTTCAATTGTTGAAGTGTTCGTGGTTTGTTGCTATAGGCTTTTTTTTGAGGTAACCCCGTAGAAAAAAATCCGCCGCAGTCAAATCTGGAGATCGTGGTGGCCACAAGCCTCGACTGATAACACGATTGCCAAAGAATTCCTCGACGAAATCAGAAGTTGAACCTGCGTAGTGCGATGTCGCACCGTCATGTTGTAGCCAGCAGTGTCTATCTTCCACTTCCAAGAGTGCGATGAACTGAAATAAAATATCCTGATATCGTTCTGCATTAATGGTGTACTCGGGAAAAAAAATAGGACCGATTATTTTCTTCCGCGATATCGCGCACCACACCCCCAACTTCTGCGGGTATAATTGTTTTTCGTGATAAACGTGGGGATTTTCAGCGCTCCAAATTCTACTGTTTTGGATGTTTACGTAGCCATCCAAATGAAACCGTGCTTCATCTGTGAACAATAACGAATCCATAACATTAATTCCCTCACGCAGAAATCAACGGAACCGTTGACAATATTGTAGCAGTTTTTCTTTGTCGGGCTCAAGAAGGTGATGAATCGTTTGAATGCGATAAGGTCGTAATTGTAATTGTTTGGTCGCCCGATGAACGATTGATTAAGACAAATTAATTTCAGCAGACAAACGTCTGATCGATTTATTTGGCGAGGCGAGTTATCGGTCTTTGATTTCTGCGACTGTATCTGTATTTAACACTGACGCAGATCTTTTGTGTTCCTTGTTATTAACAGAACCAGTCTCTCTAAATTTTGCAACTAACCTTAATACTTATGTTTTGTTAGGAGCGTTTATCCGGGTACTTATGGCGAAAAAAATCTTGCACTGCAACCGCTGATTTCGTACTGAGGTACGACTCGACAATGAAAACACGTTCATCTAGCCAAAACACCATCTTGTCTCTAGCAATACACTGAACGTTATGATTGCACTGTTTTTACTATCAGTAGTGTTCTACTGCGTCGCCGCGATGTTCAGATGTTGGACGAGTCCATTTCAGTAACGAGTAGGGGAGTAAGCTTGACTTTTGAAATTTCATGGATGAGCGATTGATGGGTTGCGTTTTATATGGGACACCCTATTATTTGTATGAGATTTTGTTGTAGAAATGTTTTTTAAGTTTTTCAAAATTTGTGTAGAGGTTGAAATTATTTCTAACTTTCCGAGTTATTTATATATTTTTTTCAATTGCATTTTAATTAAATAAAATGTCATAATAAAAATGCTAGATTGTTTTAGAAAAACAATTAGTAAAAAATTCGATTGACATACTAAATTATTATATTTTAAAGTGTAATTAAAAACACCAAATGCAGTTACAGATTACAAAAAATGGTTCCTCGACTATGTGATAAAATTAGTCTTTCTTTATACAGGAAGAGAGAATAAATTCTTTTCCTTCTTATATATTAAAAAAATCGGTGAAGTAAATGTAAGATTTACAAAAAGAGATTTTTGTTTCAACGAAAATATTTAAATCGTTCATTAAACTTGCCTAATAAAAGAAATGAATTTTTATCAAAATTTCAGCATTAACGTATTTAGCGAAATAACGAAAGATCAGCGATACATTTTTAATACAGATAAATTTTGTCGCAAACAGAAAGTAATCATGAATACTACGAGAAGTATGAGAAGATGAAATTGCGGAAGAAGAATTTGTCGAGAAAACTAAAACAGGAGAGGTAAAATTCTCATTTAGAAGTAATTACCACTGTAGTGGAACAGATTCAGAGACTATGTTAATTTGTGCGATAGCATCATTTCTAACTTTACAAGAGACATTCAGTTTCTGTATCTTTCTTCGTTCAACTTGTACTTGACTAATAACACAGTTTTACAAACCCATCTAGACAAATCGTAACAATTGTTATATGTGAACTGTATTTCCTTACTTAAGTCCACTTTGGAAGAAAGACTTGGCAAAACTGTCGTTTTCCTAAATCCCTTCTGTTCTCTCACTCGCTCTGTTTGACTCAAACTAATGGATCCACTCCATTATAATACCGCTTAATTGCTAGAAACCTTATCTGAACAGCTGTGTTTCTCTAACTGCACTACTTAGCGATTAGAAACAACAGTTATACAATAAGCAAAAATATAATCTACCTACCAAATTAGTAATTCAAATTCCATCGTTAAAAGATTTCCTCACAGTTACTTTTAAAGTTCGAATTTATAAATTTATGTAAATGAACTATATTTTAATACTATATATGAAATATATATATTTCAGGTTGATAAGAAAAGATTATCCATACACATATATATATTTTTTTTTTCTCACCCTGCAGGTCTTTATAAAGTAAAATATACGAAAGTACATTCTGAAACAGATTTAATTATTCGAAAGATAAAAAGAATGTGTTAGCACAAATTTTCAATATTAGAGACAATTATTTTTAATTTTTTTAGTTTAATAAATAACAAAGGATAAATTATACTTAATAAAAAGAAAAAGATTAGCTGAGACGATTGAATTTTTAGATGAGTTGTTACGTGGTGTTGCTATCGGTAATGAATTTTTATTAGAATTATAAAACTAGTATGAATAATAACAACTTACAAATACTATTTTATGTTGTGCAATGTTTTTAAATTATATTATTTTGAATGGCAGAGGGATTTTGTACAAGAAAAAAATTAGCTTTGATAAATAAATATGTGTAAAATTATGGAAATGAAATATGACAGAAATGAGAGTAATAAGATATAAAATATTAAAATAAGGGATCAGATGTTGCAAAATTTTGTTATTTACATAACAAAATTGCAAAGGATGGTCGAAGTAAAGTAGAGATAAAAAGCAGACCGGCGTAAATAGAGAGCTTCCGTACAGAAAAGAAGGCTAATGATACCAAATATGAATCTAAGAATTAGAAAAAGTTTCTTTGAAAAATTCTTATAAACGTAACGATTTTTTGATAGAATAAAACCAGAAATGAAAAGAATGGAGGCTTGTTGTAGCATCAGAAATTAAATAATACTGTTGTATTAATAAATAATGAATTAACAGATTTTAAGTCAAACAGGAGTGGAAAAATAATATGGCAGAACTATATGTTAAATAAAAAATAAAAAAAATTTGATAGTTAATCAATACTATATATTTGATTAAGTTGGTTGTAGAGGAATCAGAAGAAGCTTAAAGCTTTAAATGAAAATAAAAGTTAGAATACATTTAAATATAAAAGAAACGCCAGAGGATTTAGGATGTAGTAACTATTTTTAGATTAGAAGATTAAGACAGAATAGATAAAAACGGAGAATAGCATGAAGAGCCATTCAAATGACTGATGACAATGAAAATGTTATTTTGATGATGAAATTTATGGTTTAAAACGTTTTAATATCTCAAAACACTTATTCGAGAAAAAAAATAAAACAATAAATAAAAATTCAATAAATACTGCACTTTAACGTATTTTATTACTAAAATTAAATCAAAATTAAAAAAAAAAAAATCAAAATATAGGTAAAACTATAAACGTCGAAAATGAAACAAAAACGTTCTTAAAATACATAACTTATATTACTTCCATTAAATCGGACAAAATATAGGTACATACAAAAAATATATGATGTGAACACCACATGACTTCTCGTTTTTATAATTTATAACCCTTTATAAATCACGTCAGAATATTAGAACGTGACCTAATTTCACGTTAGGATACAGTACTTTAGAATCGGATTGATACATAGCAATTTTATACACAATTCGTTAAGTAAATCAGTACAGATTTTATCGTTTTTATTTTGATGGTGAATAAGAAAACAAAATAACTCAGGACAAAGAATTTTTTTTATTATTGGGTACGACTAAATTATTATTTTTGTGCAAATATAAGATACATTTACTAGGCTTTTCAAAAGTAAATTAAAAAAAAAAAAAAAATTAAAGAAACGGGAAAATTAAGTTAGCTACTTCTGATTCAATTTAAACTGAAAGGTTTTTCAAATTATCTATAATATCTGATCACAAGATATCCGTAATTTATGATGTACAGATATTGCGTTTCAGATTATTTCAGTTGCAATAACCAGAATATAAGGAAAACAATAATTTCTCATATGAAAAGAAACAAAATGGTAAATTCACAACTGTAACAGTTCTACTGAAAGTAATGTTAAAAACGTGAGAATATTTTGATATGAAACAAGTCTTGTCGAAAATATGGCAACTGAAAATTAAATTTTATCATACGATAAAAATATCAAAGCTATGAATAAAAACTAAATCTTTGTAACGGGCTTGGAACTACATATCTTATTATTACCATCAAATATCAAGAAATTTAAGCCTGTAAATTAATCTTAAATTTTAAATTGATAAAAACAACTGGCTAAAACATTATCTTTACTAACATATAACACTTGACTGAAAAAAAAAAATGAAAAAACTTAGTAGGTAGTCTATAAATTATAAGTAACTTTTCGTAAGGGAGAAATGAGGATACATATAAAGCCTAAAATTTAAAATTAATTGCAGGAATAAAGCAAAAAAACAAAAAATTAAATGCATAACTTACAGACAGAATAAAAATATATACCAAAATGTGATAAAAATGAGAATAATGGGGAATTAAATATTAAATTTAATCGAACCACATACCGCCTTATATATAATGATTACTAATACGAACTATAATCGATGTAACAAACTTTAATTAATTATAGTTTGATTAAGTTATATTTTAAGACTCATTTATGTATTATTACCTTTAACACTGGAGCTTTTATGTTGCTCTAGGTATTCAAGCGAATGAAACTATGTACATCTATGTGTAAAATTATTATTGGAATAAATTTAAATTTGAATTGAAATTTCAGAAGATAAAACAGCAGAAGATGAAAAATTCAATTATTTAAGCGGTACAATTTAAAAATATAGATAAATTTGGTAAGACGTAGAAAGCAGACTAGTACAAAGAAAGAAGGGATTTACGGAAAAGATATTTGCTAGCATGAAATACGGATCTAAGAATTAGAAACAACTTTTTTTTTAACATATTTGTTATAAGTATTTTTGGTAGAGAAAGATACTTATATATTATATATATTGGTATATAAGACATTGGTAGTACACATAAATTTCCAGAAAAAAATTAATATTTTTAATATGTTGGAAACTAAATTATTAGGAATATTTGAAAAGATCTTGTAATTTATTTTATTATAAATATAACTTATTTGAATATTTATAATTAAATTATTATTCAATAATTTTTGTTTTATAAATTACGACAGGCCGAGATTTAGGTACGGGCAAACTGAACATTTTACCAGAGCGGCATATTTGGAGGGTGAGTAGCAAAAATAGTTGTAGAGAAAAAATAACATTTATAAAAACAAAATAAAAAAAAATTATAACCCACAAACGTGTCGTACCCGTTCAATACGCTGCAAGTACTTAAGAAGTTAGTGACCCTTCAATGTGTTAAATGGAAGCACATGGGGACGGAATGCACTCTGACAGCTTCAATAGAATTCCCAAAATAGGTAATAAACGTATTGAAGGGCTTAAACACGTCTTTGTCGCCAAACATCGACGCTGACAAGTGAAATTCCGCAATAAATCCTTTTTCTGCATGTACTTATTCCGTTTTGAGAAAAAAAATTTTTTTTTATTTCTGGTGAAAATGTAGTTCGAAATAAGGATACTCAGAAAATTACAAAAAAATCTTTCATTTTGATGATTTACCACATAGAGTCTTAAAAATACAGAGTTTCTCATCTGAAGAACGAGTAACTACCTGGGAAGGAACTGTTCTGAATTTCTGCCATGGATCTTTTAGTCTTACGACTTTCCTTGACGAATATGTTTCAAAAGTGAACATCGACAAACGCTTAATAATAGTTTGTATAATAGTGAACTATTATCAAAGTAGTTGATTAAGTTGAGCTCAATAACAGAATTTTGTTTCTGTGAAGCGGAAAAGTAACGAAAACCTGAAAAGAGGACACTGTTAAAAAGTGTATTCGCGAGAAATACGGTACGTGTTTTTATAAATTCTGATTCATATGTTTTCATATAATATTTATATATAAGTTGTTTCGAGTTTATAATTGGTCCTATTGGACAACTACTTTCGTCAATGGACAAATATAATTAAATTCCAGTTTTATCAAGCGGGTACTATTGGAAACATCTGATGTAAAAGCAATAGACCTTGGAGATGAGCTCCGTACACATTATAGAGAATATATAATAGAAAAAAAATGTCCCCAGCGAAGTGTTAAAATTCATTGCATCATTAAATTTCGGGCCGAATATTTTAATATTGCCCTTAGAATTGTACTAACCTTGCCGCTATACAAATTAAAAACTTTTTGATATAGACAATCACTCAAGACTGGTTGTGATAGCTATCGAACAGGAATTATGTTTCAAAGAACTTATAAGAAATTTTGCAGAAAAAAGTGAGGAGAAAACTTTTTAATATTTAATTCAAAAAATGTTAATATAAAAAATGTTTTTATTATATTTACTATTAATTGTACATTTTTTAAAACCAATTTATTTTATTTCATTTTTAATTTTTTTTCAAGGTAGCGAAAAAGCTGGATCAGGACCTGATTAAGTCACAGTTGACTCAGGTTAGTAGAACCCACCGGGTTGGTCTAGTGGTGAACGCGACTTCACAAATCAGCTGATTTGGAAGTCGAGAGTTCCAGCGTTCAAGTTCTAGTAAAGTCAGTTATTTTTACACGGATTTGAATACTAGATCGTGGATACCGGTGTTCTTTGGTGGTTGGGTTTCAATTAACCACACATCTCAGGAATGGTAGAACTGAGACTGTCCAAGACTACACTTCATTTACACTCATACATATCATCCTCATTCATCCTCTGAAGTATTATCTGAAAGGTAATTACCGGTGGGCTAAACAGGAAAAACAAGAAAAGATTTAGGCAAAAAATATAAATAGATAGAATATAAATAAATAGATTTAATAAAGCAAAAAAATATATATATATAGAATAACTACTTTACAACAAGAACCAACAAGTGGAATATGTAACAAAACATGTAATTAAGGATCTCATATTACTTAGTAAAATAATAGAGAAAACAAACGAATGGAAACCTGCCTTAATCAATTCAAATGATTAAGACCCCCCTCACCAGAAAAAATAAAAAATTACACAGCTACTTTGAATAATTATAAAACATTAAAGTAAAAGGACTTTTTCATATCTTATCTAAATTACAGTAAAAAAGAATCTCTGAATGTGGAGTTTACTTCAATTTTACGTAGAATTCAGAAAATCAATAAAACAGCTTAAATTTAATGAATTTAAGTTGTTTTCTTCAATTTTATTAAAATATTGAGGCTGTGCGGTACATTTTATAATAATCAGATGATCCTTTCAGGAGTTATTATGGTAAAATTAATTTCAGGAGTTACATGATGATCTGATTATTTTAGTGAGATATTTTGAAGGGGACTGTAATTTATAAAATCATACTTTTGTATGGTTCTGTCTTATAAAAAAAATATATTTCCAGAAATACCACAGTAAAAAAACAGTACTAGCCGTAGAAAGCTGAAACAAAAACATCATTCGGATTTCTTTTAACGATTATACAAACACAACATATAGATATATCTATTTATTTATTATTCTATCGACGGGTTGTTGATTTATTTCAAGATTAAAAACAATTCTCTAACGAACGAATCGTTCTCCCATCGCTACCTAAGCGTTATGGTATATTATTTACACAATCTCTAAAAACAAAAATTCTCTAAACATTTATAATTTTTTATTGTTCAAGCTGGAATTTTTCTACATTATTTTAAATATTAAATGAGGCATTTAAGAGGAAGAGAACAATTTTGGCCGTTTCTAAGAGGATTATGTAATAATACACTCTGAAAATCAATGCATTTTTTCTACCCCACTCTATTTAACACGAAAGTAAATTTTGTTTTTAAATAAGGCGTTATCAGGATGAAATGGTTTTTCAATGTTAAAAAAAATTACAAAATATCATTATTTAAAGAATCATATTTCTGCGAAAATAAAAAAAAATATATTCTAATTTTAAACATTTTTCTCTGTTTAAAACAGTCTAGTTTAACACACAATTGAATCTGTGATAATACGTATTTATATTTATATATATAAAACTTCTCTTGTTATTTTACGTAAATTACGTTAACAATAGTACTATTAAAAATGGTATAAAAGGTAGATTTTAAGCTATATTTAAATGATTGGTAAGTTCTGTAACATAATATAAAATGCAAATACAACAATCGATAAAAAAAATTTATCTACATAATCAGTATAAATCAACTTGTTTGATATCACACTTAAAACTGGTTATAATTAATCGGTCCACCTCTTATAAAATCTTCTTCAATTTTTTTTATTCAAATTTGTATATATCACGTTTTTGAAGCATAAACCCAATTCACCACTAACAAAAGATAGTAAATATGCTAATTTGTTTTGAGTGATTTTAAACGATTAATAACTGATGTTTAATTTAAAAAGTTATGCTTAGACAATTTTATAACTTCCCAATTCGACTTTATGAGGAAAGGATGTGTTAAAATGGCAAACCCTTCATAAATATAAACCTTCATTTACAGATTACATTATTTTTTTACTGTAGATCATGGTGCCGTAATAGTAAATTGGATTTCATGTTAAGGTATCAACTTTACAAAAAGTAATACAATTTTTTAAAAAAAAGAGTGTTAAACTTGCTCATAATAAAGTAAAACCGTGTAAAGTATATTTCTAGCACATCCAATAAACTTCCTTCCATTTTATAATCAGTCATAAATCACCATATCTCATTGACTTGAAACGCATTTTTATTTAAAATGTAATAATCCTAAATTTAATATGAAAAAACTACACAAAATTCTAATAAAAGCACTTTGTGTAATATCATAATTAATTAAAAAAATTAAAAATACGATATCAGTAATTTTCAATTAACCTTTATGACTAAATGCAAATTCATACGTTACAAATCGTTTGATCATCTTATGATAAACTGAGTAACTTTAAAATGAATTAAATTTTATTACAGCATTCTATAAACCGGGGAGTAAAATGTATGCGTAAAATTTTATGATCTCTAGCTTAAAAAAATTCTCAAAATTATTTAATTGCTTTACTAGCGTTTATTAAACCTATAACGATTGCACTAGACTGACATGAAAAAAATATCGGGTAAAATATCTACCCGACCGGGTTGGTCTAGTGGTGAACTCGTCATCGCAAATCAGCTGATTTCAAAATCCAAAGTTCTAATGTTCAAATCCTACTAAGTTGTTTTTATATGGATTTGAATACTAGATCGTGGATACTGATGTTCTTTGGTGGTTGGGTTTCAATTAACCACACATCTCACGAATGGCCGACTTCAGAGTATACAAGACTGCACTTAATTTACATTCATAAATATCATCCTCATTTATCCTCTGAAGTAATAACTTACTGTCGTTGCGGAGTCTAAACAGAAAAAGAGAGAGGAGTAAATATTTGAACCCGCGGGGCTGATGTAGTGGTTAACTTGTCGCAAATCAGTAGTTTAATAGCTGATTTTCAAAGTCGAAGGTTCTGATGTTCAAGTCCTAGTAAACGTTAGTTGCTTATTTACGAATTTCAAACTACTAGTCAATGGATACCGGTGTACTTTGGCAGTTGGGGTTCACAATTAATTACGCGTCTCAGAAATGGTCGGCCTGATTCTAAACAAGACTACACCTCAATCACATGTCATATATACAATCCTCATCTCATTGGTCAGGAGGGAGGGGGTTGTTATTGATCACTAGTTGAACAGACTGCCATGTACGCATTAAGAAAATGTAAAAATAATATAAAATATCTGAACAAACGAAAGCTTTATAATAAATAATGTTCTTAAAAGTTTATGTGGCTAAAATGTTTCTGTAACTAGTTTTTTGTTGCCATAGAACTATATTCAATTAATCTATATGGCCTTACTCATTAGCCGGGTATGCATATTGTAATGTAATGCATATGTATGCAAATTATAATCGAACATATGCGTTATGCATATATTTCATTAAAATTAAATTAAAAAAAAAAATATTTTGAATATATGATTATTATAATAATAACCGTTTCAGTAAATAAAGATTAGGTGGCAGAACTCACTTTAGATCGAACGCACAGAGATATTGCTTAATGCACCATTTTTATTACCTTGTACGAAGTAAAGGAAGTATTGTGATAGAAAAAATATTAGTTTTCAGATTTCAACGGAAATATCCATTTTGACCATCTCTAAATTCATTTTGACTATTTTCGGCGTTACGTCTGTACGTACGTATGTAAGTAGCTCGCGTAACTCAAAAACTATCAGCAGCAGAATGTTGAAATTTTGGATTTAGAACTGTTGTAACATCTATTTGTGTACTTCCTCTTTTGATTGCAATCGACTGGACCAAAAGTGTCCAATAAAGCCCCAAAAAAAAAAAAAAAAATGGATTCTGGACTTTTCATTTTGAGCTTTTTAAATACATCATAAGTGGAACTTACTTTCATTGGTTCCAGAGTTATAACCAAATGAAATTTTAATTAATGAAATATTTGGATCTTACAAGGGGAAGGTACACAGGTTCAAATTCGACTTCTTATACATATATTTTTTTAAACTTTTTTTTTAATTTAAATATATTGATTTATTAATAATTATTAACCTCTGATTGAAAAAAATACAATAAATAATAATTTAATAAAAACAATACAAAAAAATACGAGAAAAAAACATTCGTTATAGTGAAATAAAATTTTATGTACTTTTCATTTTAATTAAATTTTTTTTACAATCAGGGGTTAATAAATTATTAATAAATCAATATATTTAAATTAAAAAGAAGTTAAAAAAAATGTATATAAAAGTCGGATTCGAACCGATGTGTACATGGTTAGGGATCCGACACGTTTTCACTTACACCATACAACTACTTGAGCGGCGTGAAACAAAATTAATATACAAAATGCTGATACGGACACCACAACAAAATTTAATGGAATGTGGTGTCCAGCACAATCCAATTGTGCAGCTGTACACTTTATTAAAGCATTGGAGGATCGTATCTCACTTTCAAATGAATTAAGTGCAGCAAAAATGTGTATATGTAATTTAATAGGCGTATAAGGAAGTCATATGGTTTCCACATCAATTTTTTTAATTTAGTACAACCTGTAAACTGTTGAAAGTATAAAGTTGAAAAAACTTTATATTATCTAAAATGACACACTGATGGGCAGGCCACATAAAATAAATATTACTATAAATATATTTCCGTACAAAAAATACAACTTACTATAAAATACACATTTATGCAGATACTAACTCTTTTACGGTCACAACAGATGTTATAATACCACTATCAACCTGTTTCTCGTATAATAGTAAATTATTTTTTTCATTATCAAATATTTTGCGCTTTTTTTTACGATTCTAAGACAAAATATTTTTAAAACCAGAAATTTAATTCATACCATTTTCATTTATACCAAAAACTTCATTCAAATTATTATTAATAAAAAAAAGAAACATGTAAGTTTTTTGAAAAAGAAAAAACCTTTTTTGGAAAATGAATGGAAATGATAATGATACATACATACATTTTTATAACAGTATCAAAAGAGGTTATGAAATTATTAATTATAATTAATTTTTGCACACTAGAACCTATATGAGCTTATGGATTATATTTATGGAAGTTACTGTGTAAGCAAAGTATTTAATTATTCAATGACTAATTAAACGTCTTGAGAATTATTGCGAACGCCGTGCTGTACATTACAAACAACAAGACACTCTATAGATGCTTAACTATAAAAGAAGAAATTTGACTTACAAGCATGTAATACTAAAACAAATTAGAAAACCATTCCAACTTTTAAGCTCCTATTGTCTACCTAACAGTGAAGACTGGTTAAGGTTGAGAAATACAATTAATTTAAGATACGATGAATAATTAAACTTTTTATTTCACTTCATCGCATTTAAATTAATCTCTTTTGCATAGACTTACCATATGTGACTGTTATATAACTATTATTTGAGAAATTTTCATATGGAATTATTACGATTATTCAATATTTTTATTATTATTTTTTGATTACTATTTTTAATCATTTTATTGCTACAATTTTTTCTCTTTTTTTTACATTCAAAACATCTAAGAATCACGTTTGCATAATTTTTGTTTTCCCCCTCTCCCATTCTTTGTTCTTCTTTCCTTTCCTCCGACCATTTTCTTTATTCCTTATTGTTCTATTTTTCCAGATTTTCGTAAATTTTCATGGTACTTCTCAGTCTATATTGTTGATTTTCTGTAATCGATAGGCTGTATATTTTCCTTAGGATTTTCTTTTCTAATCTAAATATTTCTTTACTAGAGAATACTTTTAAACATTAAAATCCAAGTAACTCTTGGAATAGAATTACTGTTTTATATTGTTTGATTTTTAAATTTTTAAATAAAATTTTTTTATTTTAAATGTTACACATCTTGAAAAGGGATTATTCATATTTTTCTGTTTATATTTAATTGCTTCTTTATCTATTCCATTCGGGATTATGATTTTTTCTAAATGCTTAAATTTGTTGATTTTTTTAAGAATTTTGTTTTCTGAATTTTAAATTTTATTTGTTAAATTTTTAGGTCGAAAGTTGGAAAACCATACCGTATTTCACAGTAGATTTGTAGAACAATTTTATTTGCCCATTTTTCTAATTCCAAAATTTTGTTTCTATCTTCTCTGTCTTTTGCTAATAACACCAAAACGTTTGCAAACTCAAGAAGGAGGTAAAGAAGATTTTTGAGGGGAACATGAGTAAAAGAGAACTGAGTAAAAAAGACATGGTGGAATTCATAGAAAAAGAATTGGAGAATGTTAAAAAGGAAGTTCTTAAATCAGCAGAAGCAAACCTAGGCGAAACAAAGAGAAACAGTAGAAAACATCGGATAAGAAGGTACTTTGTAGCTGATGGATAAGCGTAGAAAGTATAAGAATGCTAGTGACGAAGAAGATAAAAGAACCTATCGACAATTAAAAAGTACCATAAACCAGGAAGTGAAAATTAGCGAAAGAAGAGTGGATTAAAGAAAAGTGTTCAAAAATGGAAAGAGAAATGATCATTGATAAAATAGACGGACCACACAGGAAAGTTAAGGAGAATTTTGTGGTACATAACTTAAAATCTAATAATGTGTTAAATAAAGATGGTACACCGATTTATAACTCGAAAGAAAAATTTGATAGGCGAGTGTAATATACTGAAGAGTTATACGGAAGAAATGATTTACAAACTGGTATTAAAGAGGAAGAAGGGGAAATCGAAGAGGATGAAAAGGGAGATACAATAATAAAATCAAAATTTAATAGAGCATTAAAGGATTTGAATAGCAGAAAGATTCCTGGGATAGACGGGATATCTGTAGAATTATTGCACAATTCAGGTGAAGAAGGGATAGATAGATCCCTGAAAAACAAACTAAACAAACTGGTGTGTAATATTTACGAAAAAGGGGAAGTTCCATCAGAATTAAAAAAAAAAGTTATTGTCAGTATACCACAGAAAGCAGGAGCAGATAAATGCGAAGAATACAGAACAATTAGCGTAACTACTCATGCATCAAAAATTTTAATTAGAATTCTGTACAGAAGAATTGATAGGAGAGTGAAAGAAATGAAAAAAAAAAAAAAAAAAAATATTGGAATGGAGTAACTTTCCAGGAAGAAATTATATATATTGAGATTTGTTGATGACATTGTTCTTTTTGATAGAAAACAAAAATGAATTCAAAGAAATACTGAAGGGCGTGGGAAAAGGAATGAGATATGACAGGAAAGAAAATAATGAGAAATTGAATGTTAAGATAGGGAAATATAATGAACTATAAGCTACAAACATTTATTTAGGTAGGAAAATAAAAGCGGGTGCACGAAGTATGATGATACATAAAAATCGTACTGGCACAAGCAAAGAGAATTTTTTCTGCAGAAATGAAGTCAATGAGTATCAAAAATAAATTTTAGAATAAAAAAAAAAATCTTGTTAATTTTTATGTGAATTATAATGCTTTCATGGTCTATGAAAACTAGAAAAACAGGACAAAAAAATAGAGGACTTAGAAATTTAGTGTTACAGACAGATTTTGGTAATTATGGGGATGATAAATTATGAAATAAAGAGATCTTAGACGAATAAGAGAAAAGAGAAATCTTTGATAGAATACTGTAGTGATGAGAACTAGTCTCGTGGGCCGTGTTTGAATAAATCAAATTTAATTAATTCGGTAATGAAAGAACATATAGAAGGTAAGCACAGTAAAGAAAAGAGAAACATTAGAATTTATAAAATAAATAATTGAGGAAGTTGACGTTGGTAATTACTGGAGATTTAAAAGATTGATTCAGAAAGGAATGAAAAAAGTATCTAGTTCGATACTCTTGGACTATTTTGGTGCTAAAATTGACTAGACTCATTACAAGAGACCTAATGATTAATATAAGCAGCCTAATAATTAAATTTACCCTATCATAAAAGAAAATTAAATAAATTGGTGTAAATATATTAGCCAAATTTTTTACAAAAAATAATTCAATAATAAATTACGAGTTATATAATATGAAAAATTATCTAATTTTCCAAATTTAATAGCAAAATTTAAAATTATGCGTAAAAATAAAATCTAACATCAAATATATATATATATATATATATATATAATATTATTTTTTTTTTTTTTACATAAATAAAAAATTAATTTTTAGTTTTTCTGGATCACATAACCAAAGCTAGGTTTTTACAGTAAATGTAGAAAGATGATGATAATTAGGTTATCACTCTGTAAACTCAAAAATAAATATTTTAAGTGTTAAAACACAACACAACACAAAGAAATAAAAATAAAAAACCCTCTAATGAAGAATATACAGCAGACATATGACCGACCGCTATGAGAGTGAGAAAGAATAACTGTAATAAAGGAAGGAGAGAAGTAAGTATACAAAGTCTACGTTAGTGCCTTTTTAATTTATAAGCAGAGAAAAAAATAAAGGAAATAAAAGAAATATTTACGGCAAGAGAGAGACTAATCCAGGGAGAAAAGTAAAGATGTTACAGTCTTCTCATGAAATACTGTGGCTCTTTTAGCAGAAAATAAAAATTAATTACTCGTACCAGCGAAAATCACATATATTTTTCTCTTAGAAAAAAAAAGATAAATTCAACATATAAATTTGTACAACTGATTTCTGATATTTACATTTGCACTAATTTTTTTAATACGGCTTTTATAAATGAATAAAATTGTTTAAATAGTATATTAATAGATAAAAAGCATACAAGTATATCATAACTCAGGTAATAACACTTTAAATTTATGTATTACTGTTTAACAGAAAAAATGAGAGACTGTGACAGGTTAAGCTACAATATTACAAACATACTATTTTTCATAAAAAATATTAATTAATTTTTATACCTTTATTTTAACACTTTATCAATTAATGAATGTAATAATTGTATTTTGAACACTTAATACTAATTTTTGTTACAAATAATAATTTCTTAATTGTGTTCTGTTGAGATTTACAGATTATAAAAATAATGAGTACTGTTATTAATAACGATATAAATAAATATAATATATTACCTTCGTTGTTTTAATTAACTATGATTTTCATTTGGTACCGGTATAAAAATATTTTATGATTTCAAGAAACGGAAAAACATGCAATATCATTGACTGGGCAAACTTCAAACTTTTAGAATGCTTTGAAAGCGATGAAAATGAATTTTTTTAACAGCTTAAGCTTCTCGCCAGTACAATATTTTGAAAATAAAGTTATAAAATCGATTGAAAAGGACCACTAAACTATAAAATAAATTCAAACGCAGATTTTATTTACCAAAGATAAACTGAAAGGGAGAATAATAATAGGAATCCAACACGAAGGATTTGATTTAACAAAGAAGAAAGTTTGTAGTATTGCTTTTGAGATATGCAAACAACGAGAATAGGGTAACTTGGAATATTATAAAACGTATGCGAGTCGTATATTCGTTAAGAAATGGCGTGTTCTTTACCGCGACTGGTATTCATATTTATTGAATGGGTGGAAGGTAGGATTGATTGAATTTTGATCCTTCTAGATCATAGAGTTTTTACAATGCAAGAAGAATGTTGTATAATTGGATTATTTTTTTGGAAAATTTTCTTTCAGTACATTGAAAGCCATTGAGAAACTGGGATTGAGGTTGACCTAACAAGACTGCGCCAGATGGGGGTCTATAGTTGTGATCGTTACATATTCTGTTCCCTGAAAAACATTTAGATTTGCTGATTGCAGATTGCTGTCTATGAGTTTACTAAGTTTCGGTTAGGTTAAAATGTCTTTCGTAATCTTGAATTAGTTAGGAAGAATAATTTTGCCAAAGAAAAATAGACAGGGAAAGCTTAATAATGCAGTTTTTTGAAGGGAAAACCAGTTTTTCAAAAAAAAAGATTAATAGCAAGCTTATGATACTTAATAAAACAAGATTTTTTTTATTTACTGAATAAAATTATTAAAGTTATTTTGTATAATTACTACCATATTATTTACAACTTAGAAAAAGTGATTGGGAACAGTTTTCAATGAAAAAAGGTTTTAAACAAGAATTTTTCAAGAATGTTTGTTACAGGAAAAAATATAAATTTGAGCAATTGATTCTTATACAAATAGAAATGGCAATTATACATTTTTTCAATAAATCTTGTATAATTTTGGGATAATTCTTTGAGGATTAAAGAAAAATAAAAGCTAACAACAAAGTTATAAAACTATCCTGACATTGGTAATTAATTATTATATAGTGGAAAAATAATTCATGAAAATAAACTAAAAAAAGTTTTAAAAAATTCAATCACTGATATTTTAAAAATTTCATCGCCTCTCCACCCACAATACGTCCCCCAAAGTTTTTTTTTGGGCCACTTACTACGCCTTAAAAGCCATAAAAGAAAACCGGTTAAAAAATATGCAATAAATAAAACGATAGGTTATTTCGATCTTTGGGGAAAAGGAAAATGTTTGGGCAACATTTTTTAAAATACGGTAAGATAACCAAGCATGCATCTACTGAGCTTAATATGAAGTGAGGATTATGTTTGCTAATTTTTGAAAAAATTGGTGCCAAAAACTATTTACCCCACTCTCTGGAAATATTGACTCCAGAATTTTATCAACCAATTGTCCAATGTTCATGAGTCTGTGAAAATGTTCGTCAAAATCGCTTTAACAAGTCAAAAGTTATTAAGCTTCAAAAATTTCAACACAACAAAATTTCAACATTTGTACGTACGAACATTAACCCCCGTTTTTATTTGATTTTGGTGTTGCTGGATCATAAAACATCGGGAAATGCAAAAAAAAACCATAAACCATTTTTTGACTGATTACTGTACTTTCCTTCCCGCAGAATACCTCTGGAGCTATAATACCACGAAAGTAAATATGTACGATTTCAAGTGAAATCGATATACACATAAAAATTAACATTTTTAATAACAGATAAACGACGAAACATATTAAAAAGCTTCCAAATAACAGCTTCGCAATAAAGACTACTGGCTTATTATGGACCGATTAGAAGTTAAATTATCTGACTGAACTTTTACTAAACATTTTTGCGTTTAAAGACTAGCATTACAATCAGAATCTAACGTATTCAAGAAAACCAATTAGAATAGTAATATCTGAAGAATTGACTTAAGTTTCATTCATATGTTCCGAAACAATTCTCGTATACTAAGAAATATTATCGTATCTGGATTTACTCTGTATGGAACTGACAAACAGAGAAAAGAGTACTCAAAGAAATCAGTACATACGAAATCAGGCTAAAACAGAAGAAGAAACATACATTTTTTATGACTCGAGAAAATTAATTAAGTACCAGCGTAGGGAATATGGTTTTGCGATAAAGAAGTTAAACGAACGGTGAAGAAATATTTGGAAAAAAGTAGTAAGTTATGGAAGAAGGATAATCTAACCCAAGTGACATGAAAGAAACAAATTCACTCGAAAGGTTAGCTTTGAGGGTTCTCTATAGAATGAGAACCCATTCTCTAATTATTCTCTATTGTGAGATAATCTATCTCTAGTTCCCTAGAAGATTTTGGCATTCACAGATCATGGTGAGAATATTTCATTAGTGGTCAACAATTTTGCGCTGACCAGTTTCAATATAAGTAACAAACATTGTGTTTTTTTTTTTCAAATAATCCGAGGGCAGAGTTGGAACAGATAACTTATACCTGGAATTGTGCAGCAATTTTAGAAGTATAAGTTCTGTAAAATATTCATAATATAAAAGTTGATAAAACAAAAATCCTATTCAAAATTCAAAAGATTTTTACGGGATTAAGTAAATAATCATTTTTTTTAAACATATTTGATCTTTTATATAAATTATACCTGCCTAAACCTATCTACAAAGGCTATTTTTGCTATCAGATAAAAATCAAATAAATAGTTTAAACCACAGCTTTATCTAAGGTTTACGTTTAACAACCCTTGCTAGTATCCCCTAATCAATATGGTAGAAGTAACTGCAAGCTAAATCTAACCAATTCCGATTATGTTGACACAAACTGAACTCATCCCACAATTCGCTCACTACACAAGCTACGTTTTTCTCTTCTTCCCTTTTATACGGTATACCATTTCGAAATACTGATTACCTACCGTGCTGCTCTAACACTGTTCACAAAGTCAATCAATATATACTCGTACACACACACACACACACACACACACACACACACACACACACACACACACACACACACACACACACACACACACACACACACACACACACACACACACACACACACACACACACACACACACACACACACACACACACACACACACACACACATATATATATATATATATATATATATATATATTTATTTTTATTATTATTATTACTATTAATATAAATCTTTACATTCGTTGTTTAAAAAAAAAATTATCGGTTTAAAAATTCATGATCTATTAATTACAAATAATTAATTTTTTCATGAGGATAGAAATAAAAACTCTCATAGAAATGGTTATAAGAATGTTTTATTCGTCACGAAAAGCCTAACTGTAAATATTATACTTTAATTTCAGACATTTGACTGATTTTATGAATCCTTTCTCTATGCTCAGCTCTAATTTTTTTTTATATTAATTAACACACTTTGTATTCCAGTCTTTATTTTCCTCTACATTTTTTAGCTACTACATGTCCCTTTACTACTAAATTAGATAAAAATGGATGTCTGTGGTCAAGTAGATCGATCAGTTCAATTTGATCGTATCTTATAAGGTTTCTCCTACAGATTATTCTTCTCTTCTATATTCGTTTTCATATATATATATATATATATACTTCATACTTTACCAAACCTCCATGTACCATAATCAATTATATATTTCTAAGTATTCTTTTCCTTTCTGATTTTCATACCATCTGTGTTTCACTACCGTTAATTATTACATTATACAAAAAGGTTTAGTAAGTCTTATATCTGTATTAGTTACTAGCAGGCTTCTTTTCTACATAAAATTCCCTTGTTTGTTCGTGTGTTTAGTCTCTTTCTCTAATCTCAATCTGTCTTTAATCTCATTTATATCTTATCTGTTTGATCCCTTACAAATTAACTTTTTACAAAAAAAAAATTCTATTTCCGTTACGTTATGTATCCTTTTCACAATATTTGATTTCTCTTTCGGCCTCCGTGGAACGAGTGGTAACGTCTCGGCCTTTTATCCGGAGGTCCCGGGTTCGAATCCCGGTAAGGCATGACATTTTCACATGGTACTTGTCATTCACCTCATCCTGTGAAACAATACCTAACGGTGGTCCCGGAGATTAAAAAAATGTAATTTCTACTTTCTTTCGCAATTTACCATATTCTTATTGCTTTTTAAATCAATTTAATCTACATATTTAAAAATTTTACCGTATTTTAAAATATGGATACGATGTATAATGTTGAAAATTTTAAAGTTAATGCCTGTAATAAATGATGAGATCCTAAGACAAATAAGCATTATTTAAAGTTTATTATTACTCTTATAAGATAATTTCTTAGCCTCAATTCTATTACAAAAAAAGCTGACAACACAGTTGTAGGACTTTCCCGTCATGCGGCTTTTTTCTGATGCACGGCTTACACACACAGATTGATTTAAAATATTTATCATTTTATTTAAATATAATGTTTTTGTTTATTTAATTCGATGATTCTAACTAAAGGGCACGCGCATACCTTATTTAATTCGCACGGGTGTGGCGGTACTAGCGGCCATTTAAAATACTTTTTTACACTTTAATTATAATTCATTTATTTAATTCTACCGCTCACCTGTTGTCAGAACACAGCAGAGGACGACAGCAGCTGTACCTTAGTGCTGCACTAGCGCTCCTTGTGGTAAGAGGAGGTACTATTGAGGCAGTATACTCACTTAGCTGCTAGTGTTTAGATCATTTTTTGGGATGGGGCTGCGATTTTGTAAAACGTTTTAGAAATATTATTTTTTAATTGTTAACAAATGCGCCTAAGAAAAATAAGACCTTAATTAGGCGAAATTTCGAGATACTGAGGGTAACCTTGCTGTACAGCATCATCCCCTAGACCTTTTAAGCTGAAAATTTAATGACAGCAGTACCCCATTTATAGAAGTAATCTGACCAAGTTTGGTGATGATCGGTCAAGTAGTTCTGGAGATATAAGGAGTGCAAGACACGTACATACGAACATCCGGAAAATTTCCCTTCAGTTTTTTAGGCTCCTTAGGGGTAAAAACGTCAGGATCCGGTGAAAACCGCATATGCCCAAGTTAGATCGATTACAATATTTAACCGCTATAGCGCTGCTATAAACGGCGAAAGTAATAAAAAAAAAAAGGCGTGTAACACGAAGCAAAATATTTTACAGATTAAAGATCATAAAAGACTGAACATCTGCGGGTACTCTTCCATTTACTAGCGTTAATATCAATTTGTAGTAATGGAAACGGCACCCTTAGAGGATGATAGGCAATTTTAACAAAAATACTGAAAAAAAAATTTATAAACAGAGTTTTGTTTGGTACCCTTGATATATTCTAAGAGGAGTTTATTTTTAATGCAATATACACAGTTTTTTTAAAATAAAATTATGTAAAAAAATTATCAAAATTAGTTAAGAAGATTGTTATTTAATTTCTAATATGAAATTTCCATAAACGCCAAAGCAATATTTCATTTTTTCAGCAAATTTTTTTTTTGAACTATTTTCATGAAAGTGCAAGTTTTAATTATTAAACATTATAATATTGAGTTTTTACCTAAAAATTTAAGTTATATAAAATATTTCTACTGAAAAAGATCTATACGAACAATAACCATTGCAAGTAACAAAGTCCTCTCTAAATGAGTCGGCCACGTCAGGTTTTTGTAATATCACATAGATAATATTCATTACATCTATTTAATATATTTTACCAAAAATAAAGCTGATAAAATGTAGTAAGACATTTTTAAATTAAAAAAAGAAAAAAAATCAATAGATATATTACGTAATAAATAAAAAGAAAACAAACACTAAATTAAATATCCTGATGTCTGAAAGGAAGCTTGTACTTCCAACTGCGGATGAAAGAGTTGTTTGTGTGTGTATGTGTCAGTCCACGTGAATGTATTAGTAAATTTTGAAAAAAAAATTATCGTTAAACAAATGCTAAAATTTTCTGTTCAATTTATTATAGTTAGCAAATGAAAAAAAAAATTCTGAAAAGTTTAAGTGAATTTACCAAAGCAACATAGAAAGAAGGTATACAGTTTTATTAAATAAAATATTTATATAAAGAATATTTCCAGTAAAGTAATGCTAAATATTTTTTTATTATTATTATTAACTGTTACTAATTTTTAATATAGATTAAAGGAATTTAAAGATTTATAGATTTAAAGGAATTCAATAAATTAATTATTAGCATTTTTATTTCGAAAAAAATAATAGTTTTTAAACTATTATAATATTATTATTAAACTATTATTATAAAATAAGTGTAAAAACAACAGAAAACTTATCGGTCGTTATTAAATTTATAATAATTATAATTACCCTGAGAATGCAAAATATTTGAAATTGAATTTGTGCTTCATGCTTAGTCTAATAAATGAGTAAAATAATTATATTACAGTGTAACAATGTTCTACCCAATAGAAACACAATATAAACGATGTTGAAGAAGAAAATAGATTTCTTAGCACTATAGTTGTTGATTAATTTTATAATATTCAGTTTTATCGTGAAAATACCAATTAATTAAAAACACTTGACGGGTGAAAATTTAATAACATGTTTTAAATTAATCATAAGATGTAAAATTATAACTTGCATGTCTATCAAGGTATCTTTACTGAAATAAAAATATATTTATGATTATTTAATGCCAAAGATATTGTAACGGTTAGAGAAGCGTCTAGTAATGGGAAGTGCAAGAATAAGAGAAAGAATGAGAATGAAGAATATACATCAGGAAATAGATTTTTTTAAAATCAAAAACGACTAAGAGAGACAACTGAAAAGATTTCTACAATAGTGTAGAAGGTTCGGACAATTGAAATTCTTATTGTGGAAAGACCAGAAGGATGGATCGACTGCTGTTACTACAGGTCAAGCCATAAGCCCGGAAGTATAAATACTACGCAGGGCCAGCATACATTAGGACAGTGTGTCATGCTCATGAAGCGAGGCATAGGCTAACAGAAAGATGGCAGGAGAGATGGAGCACAGCAGGCCCTGGAGACAGGACCAGAAGGCTAATCCCCAATCTGAGGAACTGGAATCATAGAAAACACGGTGAAATAAACTTTTACACGTCACAGTATTTTACAGGACACGGTAGTTTTAATTACTATCTGCATACAGTCAGTAGAAGGGAAACTGCAGCCTGTATGTACTGTGACTGTGATGATGATGTCGAACATACTTTCACTGTATGTCATAAATGAAGGGAAGAGACAGACGGTATTGAATTGTCATCTGATGGAACTGGCAGACTAATCAACAGCATGTTAAACAGTGAAGGAAAAAAGTTGAGTTGGTCATCAAAAGAATACTTATGCAGAAAAACAACGATGAGAGGAGACTAGGATTTTAAACTTTAGCATAGGGCAGGGCTTCAGTGGTGAGGGCTGACATGCCGAGGTGTCGGTTCCGATGATCCACTGGGGACTCCTAAGGGTTTTTCGTTAGGTTAATATCAAGATCTGAAAAGACCCAATCGCCACGTCACGACAATACATGGTATTGACGTGGAGATATACGGATGGGGCAAAAGAACTCAAAAGAACTGACCGGTGGGCCGACCTGCCATGCCGGACTTATGTCCATTAAATCTTACGGACAAATCTAGATTTTTCCCTTAGATTTAAAGGAAAAAGAGTTCCATATTTTCAATCATTTTATTATTTTACATATTTATGGGAATTTTGATTTAGTAGTCTTATTAATTCAGAAAAGATTAGGAAATGGTTAAATCCACAATAAGATCTGTAGATTGTGAAATTAGGAAGAAATTTCCATCTGTTTACAGAAATTGTTAATCAGGAGCTTGTAGCAACCATTAAGTTTTATGTGAAAAATTTAAATTTTATCAAATCATTTACATTTTATGCACTGTGTTAAGCAATGCTTACTATTATCTTTTATATGAGAAATTAGATTAGAATTCATTTTACCATTAATAGTACTATAATATTCAAAATATAAAAAAAAATATCGTTGTTTACTTCCTTGCGCGAAGTAAAGGTAATGCTGTGATCGCGAAAAATTTCGGTTTTCAGATTTCAACGGAAATATCCATTTTATCCCTGAATCCATTTTGACTAGTTTTGGGGTGAGACTGTACGTATGTATCTCGCATAACTGAAAAACGATTAGCCATAGAATGTTGAAATTTTGGTTTTAGGACCGTTGTAACAACTAGTTGTGAACCTCCCCTTTTGATTGCAATCGACTGGACCAAAAGTGTCCAAAAAGCCTAAAATCCAAACAAAATTGGATTTTGAACTTTTTATTAACTGCTGTAATAAGCCCTCATTGAGAGCTTTTCAACGATATATCATATGGTACTTATTTTCATTGGTTCCAGTTATAGCCAAAAATTTTAATTAATGAAATATTTTGAGCTTAAAAGGGGAAGGCACATCGGTTCAAATTCGACTTCACCTCATTTTTTAAAATTAAATATATTGATTTATTAATAATTATTAACCTATGATTGTACAAAAAAATACAGTAAATAATAATGAAAAAATTTAAATAATGAAAAAAATATTATGTTATTAATGAAATAAAATTTTATGCACTTTTAATTTTCAGAAAATGTATATATATAATTTAATAGGTTTAAAAGGAGGTCATGTGGTGTCCACATCACATTTTTCATTTTCGTAATGTGTATCTTGTAACCTGTTCAAGTAATGAACAATAAGCAATCTCCCCACGGTCCAATAAAATGTGGAGGATATGTATGAGGTTTAGTCTTGTACAAATTCAGGAGGGCGAACATTCCTGGGACGTATGGTTAATTAAACCTCAACCACCAATGTTCATCGGTATTCACTATTCAAATCCGTGTAAAAACAATTAAAATTTTCTAGGATTCGAATCTCAGGACTTTCGATTTTGAAGATTAGCTGATAAACAACTGATTTGCAACAATGAGTTAATCAATAGACCCGGTGGGCTAATAATATAAAAAAATGAAATAATTTTCACTCTGTTAAAAATAATTAAAATTTATATATTATAATTTTCCTCTTATTTAAGAGGCAAATTTCAAATAATTTACAATATAAATAATGAAAAACTAATATATGTTAGAATTATCTTTAGAGTCTTTGTTGTTACTTTCTGAAGAAAACCGAGAGAAAAGTACCATCTGAGGAAGAAATTTCAGGGAAGGATAGTTATTGTTAGTGGAGTTATTTTCTTCCTCAGTGAAAATTCAAGAGGTCAATGGTGTTCTCTGTTGGGTTAGTAAATTGCATTTAAACAAAATTATATCTGCTTTTAGTGTAAATTTTTTAATTTCGTCTAAAAGTTTATTTTTCTAAGTTAAATTTTTTCATTCACAACATTGTACATAGTCGAAAAAATTTAAAGTACAATTTATTTACAAATATAATACTATTCTTTCAAATATACCCTATAAACATTAAGTAAACATTTTATAGGATACTGAAACATACAAAAATGGGGAACTAACGACATAATCGAAAAATAGCTAAAGAATGGAAAATACTACACATACACACACACACACACACACACACACACACACACACATACACATATATATATATATATATATATATATACATATACACAAAAACACAATTATACACACGAGGGAGGGGAGTGAAAAAGAGAGGAGAGAGTGAGTGAGTGAGAGAGAATTCCTTATGCGGTATGCTAATACTAATAGCTTGTAGTTTTACATAAATTAAAATAACTACTCCGGGTGTATGTTTTCTTTTAAAACTATCTGGTTATCTTTTAATTAACACACATGAATTTGTGGTGTAATTATGATGAACAAAACAGAAGAGAAAATGAAAAAAAATGGAGTTAAATTTTAATTAACATTCATCTGTACGACATACTTCACTATTAAATAAATGAATATATGAATGAGGTTAATTTTTAATTTAATTTATATTTATCAATCTGTAATAACATAATATAATTTACAGAAATGTTGTTTTATCTTATCGAAGCGGAACATTGCTGGAAGATAGAGAGTAAGGTATAGATAGTTCATATAACGTGTAGGCGACGAATGGTAATAAGTTATACAGTATGTAGTACACAAATACAGACATCAGTGACGGTATATTTTCTCAACATACCCACTACACAACTGATGTTACTTTTGCTGAATCCGATGTGTATACCAAGTTTGTGTGGTGTGTTGGTGTATTGATCGCGACGAACAGAACCTCTGAAACCACAACTCCACACCGGACACCAAACAACTCAACTCTCTGTTAGAAACAAACGTGGTGGGGGGGACCAGAAATTATCGGAGTTTGTATTATTTTTAATTAAAATGTTAATATTTTGATTCTATACATGAAAGAAAAATCATAAAAACTTAAAATTTTAAGTATGACTTCTAAAGCAACATTTTTTGAAAAATAAATCATCAAAAAACTGCTGATTTCTTTCATTAATAAATAATAAATAAATAAATAATTTTTATATAAAAAAAATTTGTAAATAAATAAAATAATAAGAAGCTCACTCATAACAATACAAATCATATTGTTTTTTTACACGGAAGTTATAGTCCATTTTATTTTAATTTAGTCATTTTTTATTTAGTCATGTATCATTAATAAATCGGTTGCAATGATTTTACATGAATCACAATTTACTTCTGAAAATAGTATAACTTTTATCAAGAATGACGAAATTCCATGGAAGGCATTCTAAGACGGGTGAGGAGTGAACTGGTTTCCATTTCCCTTTCCACTAACCCACGTATATTTTTGCACAACATTATGCCAAGCCAACGAAATGCAAGCGATATTTAACTCTATAAGTGACTCCTAATAACTGTTCAACTGACGCTGCGTAGTGAACACCTTTATCATTACGGAAATCAACTCTGATCGGTGCATCTTGCTTTCAGTTCATTAGATGCTTCACAGCATAATTAGGACTGGGCAAGCTTCTGTAAAGCAATACGTTATTGTCCAATTATCTGTTGTGATTATATACAATAATTTTATATGGAATAATTTTATACGGAATAATTTTTTAAAGAACTTTTCGTTATTTTCTTCGGTCAGTACAAAAACTTGTACCCAAATAGTACCCAAATATGTACCCAAAAACGTAGTTTTTTGCCTCTTACTCCGGTTCCTGCGAACCGATTTGCTTGCAAATCAATAAGAGTTCTATTCTCAATAGGTTTGTAAACCTATTAGGTTTGTTGATATCATCCAACCAAGTTTTGTAAAACTTTGCGTCTGGTAAGGCGGATAAAACACTTTATACATGTATATGTATATAAACATTGCAAAATCGTATTGAGGAGACTCAAAAACGAAAAGAAAGTTTTTCCTCTCTTCTTCCGACACCTCCTTGGAAAATTAAACCGGGCGCAATAACGATATCTACCAATTCTTTGGAGATTCGCAAAAATGGCTAAACTTCAACATATACATATAAATACATAAGTAAATAACGTACTTTAATATATATTTAAACATTGAAAATGTAAACTGCTTAAAACTCGTTAATAAAATTTAAAAATGGGTAACTATTTTGGTGGTTAATGAATCACCATTTGTAAATACTGAAGGATTAATTAATTATAAATAATAATAATTTAAAGATTTTAAATAATCGACTGAAAAAAAATAATAAGTAAATATCCTAAACTAGCATGATTAGCTGTGTTTATAAATTAAAATAATTGACAAAAACCTATGCAGTATCGTTTAACATAATCAATCGATGGCATGAAGTTAGCTTAAAAACACTGAACCACTAAACTCCCAACTCGGGTAGCCCACTATTACTTAAGACATGATCCTTACACAGGAGATTTAGATAAGATAGAGATTTATCTCATGAATAACATAGGTGTATGGAACTTCAATAAATCAAAAACAAATCCACTTTTTTAAATTTCTGTTTAGGAAGGAGATACCCGTAAAATTTCTAAGATACCCGTAAGATACAAAACTTTACAAGAAGATTTTTAATCGATTAAAAATTCTGAAAGGGTATTGATTACAATACTATTGAAACATTTTAATATCGCTAAAAATTATATTTACCAGTAAAAACATGATATTAAATCGCTGATAATGCATAAGTATGTATCATACAAAATTAATAATTTGACATTATTGCTCAGAATGTTGATTGTGTTGATTAATTAAAAAATATTTGATCCGGCCAAAATTACACAGTAGAAGAAAATTGCAACCACTAATTTTCAGTGTAAAGTAATTTATTTATTTGTAATTTGTTTCACACTTCACACTTTTGATTTCCTTTTTGCTATGAATTTATTTTTACTCCCACTCTTCAATCGTAAATTCTTTTCTAATGCATTTCAACAGGGCACACGTAAAAAAAGATCGATTCTTACCCGATTAAACTCTTATAGCAATAATGGTACATTAATGATGACCTTTTTTATTAAACAATATCCTATGTAATATTGTAAAATCGATGCCTCCTCAGTAAATGTGTTCATATTAGAAAATATACAATATAGAATTACAGAAAATTCGTGGTATGGTAAATCGAATATTCATACCAAAAGTAATTCAATCGTGTAAATAATAAGTAAAAATATAAAAAGCAGGATAGTTAATATAAACTTAAATACTTAAACTTAATAAAATAAAACCGAAATAAATGAAAGGAAGAATTAATTGTACGAAGTATGAGTCTTATTTTTAAGAATTCTAACTAAAAAGGTATGATTAATACCTTTCGGTGATAGAAAATCCATTCTATTAGCGGAAAAATATTTAATAAATTTAATATAAAATTTAATCGGAATGTAAACTACTTTAAATATACAGTCATTATATAACTTATAGATAAGAGAAGAGATAAAAAATTCTATAAACTATAAAACAAATAAATTACTTTTTGAACGGATGTCTCAACTTTCTTGTGGTTTATTACAAACACGTTGTTAAGAGCTACCATACTGTCTTTCAACACAATAGTTCTTTCACGGAAAAGTTTTCATCACAATGCTTTTAAATAGAAAGATGTGCTTTGAAAAACTAAAGTTCTTTTATGAAAGAAATAGGAAACAAGAAAGAGTTAATTTATAGGATGAAATACTAAGACAAGGCTAAATTTGTGACGGTAGTAAGAAAGTTTATGCAGAGTACAATGTCATAAAAGCGAAAAAAAAAACATATAAAAATGATTACATTTTGTTGTACAAGAATACTGTTAAACAACAATATTCCCTTCTGTTCATTAAATAAAGAAATGACGATACAATTTATGTCACTATAAATTTAGTTTTCTACTTCGTAAGTAAAAAATAAAATACCTCATTTATAAAAAAAAAAAAAAACAAGTTACAGACAAGTTCAAGAAAGGAAGAACTTCTTAAGTGCTTATAAGGAGACTAAATTATAACCTATTATAAGAAAGTAGAAATTTAATACAGAAATAATATATATACTGCACTGTTACTCGACTAAAAGTTGTAAATTAATCCATTATTTTACACTACTTTTTCCTTAAAAAGGCACATTTCAGTTAAAAGCGGAACCAACAAAATTTGCTTTTACTGAGTAAAATGATGGTTACTATTCAGCCTTTCTCGTTTAAGCGAGTGAAATACCTTAATCACTTGTTGAAATGATTATAAACACTAATAAAGTGAATATACGGCTGTTCAAAAAAATGTATACGCGATTAAAATGCAAGTCATACATATAACACGTTTCAACTTGCGTTGACTATGAGTACAACGTGTAGTGCTGTAGTTCAGCAAGAGCAACAGATGGCGTTGTGTTAGGCGATACGATGCGCTAATTGCCTACGATGAAATCAATTAAAAAAGTACAGCGATGGTGCAAACACGGCTGTCATTCGAAAAGGTAAAGAAGTTTAATTTAAATGGCATGCTTAGCCGGCAAAACAGTGTGTACTGGCCCCCGAAAATCCACATGTTCGAGAAAGTGGTCAGTTCTCCAGGACTCAAGTCTAGTTTAGGTTATCGTTATGGGGACTAATTGAACTGTTCCTTTTCCAAAGGTACGGTTACTTGCAAGACTGCTGTATGTTATTGTATTACATCAACACAAAGGGAAACATTACAGATATGTATATACACAGTTTCTTCGTTCTATTTCAAAAAGTGTTCTAACCGCAAACGAGATGTTGTACATTCCTGTCACATCTTCCAGATGGCATAGTTCCACTAGTGACCGTGGCTTCTTAGCCACGGTCACTAGTGGAACCTACTCTACAATTTACAAGTGTGTAGAGTTCTTACTCTACACTATGTAGAGTAAGAACTCTACATTATATCCTTGACGGTCTCCCACAAGTAAAAATCTGAGGGGGTTAAATCAGGCAAACGGTGGGGTACCCAATCAGGCCCCTTCATTCTACCCAACGTCCTGGTACAGTGTTATCCAGGTAGGTGCGTACATCTGAATGAAAGTGCAGGGACGGCGTCATCTTGTTGAATAAGAAATGGATTGTTACCAATGAAAGACCAAATGGGTGATAAATTAATATATCTAGCATCATCAAGTAAGCCTTATCAGTTACTGTTCCTCTGGAAAAGAAACGGTTCAACTGGTCCATTTGATGACAGCTCACATCGAGTCCTTAAGAACTGATCGCTTTCTCGAGATGAACATGTGGATTTTCGAGGGCTCAGTACAAACAGTTATGCCGGTTAAGCTTGCCGCTTAAACTGTTTTTTCGCTTCTTCGAATGACAACCGTGTTTGCGCCATCGCTACTTTTTTTTCACCTGATTGCATTGCAGGCGCGCAGTGCATTGCATCGCATCGACTAGCACTAACGCCATCTCTTTCTTTTGCTGAACGATAGCATTACACGAGTCAACGCAAATTGAAGCTTATCGAATTCACGACATGCTTTTTAAGTGTGTATACATTTTTTTGAACAGCCGGGTATTTTTAAAACTAATTCACCCTTAGCAATGAAACAAGCTACACAGATTCAAAAAATTATATTCTCACCCCTTGAGTTATCACAAACCAACCTAATATCGAATTCGTTTAAAGTTCCTACTGTTCTTTGGATAAGGGCCTAAAACTTATCTAAGTAAAGTTTTTTGACATCACCAACTATTGGCCCAGGGGGTGGGAAAAATTGGGCTTTGAAGACAAAAAATCATACATCCCTTAATAGGCACAGTATAGAATCGGTTTAAAGTGGTCGTTAGTCCACTAAACATTACCTAAAACTTTTGTCTGAAAAACGTTTTGATATGACCAACCCTTACGGCAAGGGATGACGAAAATTTTACTGGAATTGTAAGAAGATGGGGTTTATATGTTAAACATGTGAAACTTTTTTCACACGCAACCATTGCATTGTCGTATTGAGTAAATTTGAAGTTTATCTTAATTTAAATTGGAAATATTTTTTATCCCCTACTTAGCACTGCTGAAATCTACCTCCGCCTTACGGCGTGCCGAAAGGGATTTTTTATTTGGTTATGAATATTACTGACAGCCTTTAGTAACCTGATTTTTTGGTTCAAAATAAGCAAAAAATTATACATTTTGGAATACGATTATTTAATTTTATATACAAGTATATTGATATTTTTTATTGCTCATAGAAACATAACAAGTTATTACGAGATTTTTTGTAAAAATAAAAAACTCTTTATTGGATACTGTACATAATTACTCCTCTATACTTTCTTTTTAAAAGAAGGCTACAGCTAAAATTGTTCAATATGATTCTCAAAATTAAGAAAAATTAATAGAATCGTTTACATTAAAAGAAATGTGAACACTATTTCATAATAAAAAAAAAACAAAAAAAAAAAAAAAAACATTCTATTTCAGTAACGAGTAACTGGGAACAAATTATCAAACTGAGATGGTGTTTTGTATTTATTTTTGCTTTATTTGTTAGCCGCTGTGTAATGTTTTTTTTTTTTTTTATGTTCTTTTTATTTATTTTCTGTTTCTACATGTAAATCTAACTGAAAATTAATGGATCAATAATTATAGTGATTCTATACTGGACAGACTGTACCATTCCAGAAAATAAAACAGGGCATAGACATACGTAGATAACCACAAAAGTAATAAGACGACTGATAAATATCCAGTTATTTGCGACCAACTGAGCTAATTCTGGCCTTGATTTCTAATGTTTCAAACCTTTTCAAGCAAAAAAAAATGCAGGCCGACTACATCTGAATAAATGATACCGAGTATATTATTAAGAATATATATGAAAATTATTTTAAATTAAAAGCTATTATAAAATTTACTTTTTCCTAAATGACCCAATTGTCCGTATTTTTGATAATCTAAATCCTACTATGCATCCATTAATTAAATAAGATAATCAGAGTTTTAGTGTCTCTACAAATTTAAGTTGTTTAATTTATTTGAATAAATCTGAAAACTTTGACAAACATTTAAAGTAGCTAAATGATCAAAATAATTACATACTGAATAAATTTAGCCTTCGTTAAAGTTAATCTGTATTATAAGATTAATATGTAATAAGTTACAAATGTACAAGGGTTTTAACTTAAACTTTATTCCCTAACTAACTTTATGCATTCTCTAATATATAATAAATTTTAGGAGGTTAATATATCCAGTTTAATTTGAAATTTAAAAAATATAATAGCGTTCGTAATTGAATTTTATTATACGCACAAAATATCAAAATATACTTAAGTACGTACGACTGTAAGAGAATGTGTTAGTAAATTTGAACTTAAGTACTACACACGCGTAAGAAAGCGGGGTGTGGAATTTATTTCTGAATAAAGTTTTGATTGCTCTCCTTTATTAAAGATGGCATACAAGTTAAATGAAAATTAAAATATTCATTGTGGTATAAACAATTTTCATAGAATTTTCATTTTAATATTAAATTATGAGAACTTTTTGTCGAATATAATTATAAAGTTTTCTGATGTTCATGCCAAAAAGTTTTTTTTTTATCTTTGTACGGTAAAGATTACTGTATAAATAACTTAGCAAAGAAGTAACATCGAGCATAACTAGTATGCGGTCGGGTAATCTTTGATTTATATTATTTGCTTGTTGATATACTACATAAAGTTGATAAAAAGAAATGCATCTGAACATAAAAATCTTGATAAATCTTTCCCACTTAAGCCAAAGAAACACTGGAAGAAAACAACTGGCGTAAAAGAGTAACCGAGTAACCCCATTTATTCTTGTTAAAATGCAATATTACATTTTAGAACTACTTTAAAAAATCAAAATAAATTTGCTAGATAAAAAATGGTTTGTTAGATTTTTAATTTGAGACAGTAAATATTAATCATCAAATATATTTTTATACTAGCCGGCTAGCGCTCGCTTCGCTCCGACCATCTAGCCAGGGGGCTTTGCCTCCTGGATCCTCGAAAAGTTCGTTCGATACTATATTCTTGTTTTGTATCGTATATTTATTTATATTTCTATTAAATGAATAATTCTATATTCATGCAAATTATGTTTTCAGTAAATAAATATTATTTATATCCATTGTTTTATAACATCGAGTACGCAACCTCCATTAAAAAAAAATAAAACAATAATATTTACTTGTATCTGTTGAATGGTTTAATAAGAGAGAATATTTTTATTTCTATTTTCTCTTTATATACGTTTTGGTCAACGAGGAAGGAATTTTTGTAGTATATTTTCAATAAATATCGACAATCTAAAATATCTTCAAAGTTATTTTATTTTTAAAATTATTTCCTTTCACAGGAAAATATTACTTCGTTGATGAGTTCTCCATTATTCTAACTGTATAAACTGGAATCTTTTATGTAATATGCTAAGTGTACATAGCCAAAATATATAGCGAATATTCCCAAATAATCGATTTTATTTATCTACCGACACCGCATAGTTGCGTTAATGATATTTTATATATTAAACATAAGAACTAAAATTAAAATTAAAAATATTTTTTGTATTTTGTAAAGCTGTTTTCATCATGGTTTGGTTTCTTTTATCCTTTCAAGTAAAACGTAGAGGAGCAATTTTGTTTTATTACAAACTAAATAGCATTACTATAATTTTGATGCAATTTACATACTTTGTAATTTAATTATTGGTAAACTATCTCAAAATATTATTATTTATAATATGTAAACCAAATTTCTTAGAAATAATGATTAAATAAATTTATTAAAGCTGTTATCATCAATACCTATCCTTATTATTAGCCATTCATCAAAATAAAATAAATTTATAAAAATAGGACTTTAAAGTTAACACTCAAACAGGAACAAAAATTCATAATATTGCTTTTGATCGTTTATGAATTCTACAGGTAATATTAAACACTATTTGAAGTCATTATCTGAAGATTAAATTTTATTACATTTTCAGCTTTTATAACTATTCTGCTTATATAACATTGTTAATGTACTATATAATATACATTTTAGAAATATCCTTTTTCATGATCTTTATGTATTATTTCATAAATTAAAATTCAAATAGTTTCAAAATAATTATCTAGTTTAGAAAAAATAACATCTACCAGCCATCAAGCAACCTTTACACCATCATGCATCATGCCAGCCATTATACAATCCCCACCTATGAAGTATAGGACCATTCTTTTTGTTGCTGAAAGGTATGCAGGCAATGGCTTAGCTAATTAGCCAGCCTTCTAAGTTCGACAGCTCTAAGGTTAGGAACCGTACTAGGAGGTATTCGATAGAAGTGTCTGATCCAGTTTTAGGATTTCAGATCAGTATATTTTTCTCTACAATAAACTAGCTGCAAATACTGTCTATTCCCATGTAATGATTGGTTGGGTGTAGGCGGAAAGGTAATGGACTATTATACCACCACCCAAAACTTTTCCAATTTTTAGCAACATGGCATATAACGTTAGCAATATAACATCTTCTAATTCTATTTTTTTTCGAAAGATGAAATTTCTTCCATTCAAATCTCCAGAGAAAACAAAATGAGAAGCTGTGGCAATCATCTTTAATAAAGGAGCTTTCAAGAGATAGAAGGAGCAAATGAGTTTATTAATGGTATGTAATAATGCTTCTGTAGACGAGTAAGTTTTGAAATTTAAAGAGAATGATGAATATATAATAGATAGATTTATTGGATTAAGTGAAAGCCAAGGTTATCAATATACTATTTACTGAATAAGGTAGAGGAAACGACATAATAATCTTTATTAACAAAAAGAATGGAAAAATATATCCAAAACATGATTTTACTATAATTAGGATAATTACTGTCAAGTGAATAATGAATCCAAAGAATTAACTTTTAATATAGGTGTACATACAAACTAGTCAGTGGAGAATGATGTGAATAAAGATTGTTTTAGGATAATAATGGGGAGTTAGAATGCTATAGTAGGAGAGAAAGATGATACTTTCCCTCCCAGTAAGAGAAATTATGGGCTGGCCAAATGGAATGAAAAAGGAGACAGGCCTGTTGACTTTTGTGAAGAAGATAAAATTATTCTTAACAAATACTCAATTTAAAAACCATAAAAGAAGGCTCTACATATGAAAATCATCAGGAAAAAATAGATGTTACAGACTATGTAATTGAAGAAGAAAGTATCAGGGATGTAATTAAAATAGGCACTTATAACGCCAATGTACTTATACTGGAATCAACATAGGTAGCAAATCAAACACTTCTGATTGCAGAAATAAAAATAGTACTATAGAGAATCAAAAGGGTGAAGAAAACAAGTAAACAGAACCTGAAAAAAATCATTAGGTACAAAAATCAAGAGGTATAGGAATGCGTTTACAAATATAGAAAAACGGTTCATGTCAAATGGTATTTAATTAATGGAATTATTAAAAGGAAAAGAAATAGACTGGAAACATAGAAGAGTAATCAAACAATTATTCCTAAATCAGAGAACAGTTACAAAAATAGGTGATGCAGAAACTGAGTAGTTTGATTTTGGAAGAGGAGTTATGTAAAGGAACAGCCTATTCCTAATAATATTATACTGTATATGTTGAAGATATAATAAAATAAGCTTAGAAGATGAAGGAATAAACATAAGAGGAAGGAAAATAAATTCTACAAGGTTTGCAGATGACATGATTTTTTAGCAGATGAGCACAGTCAGAAAAGAGGTATTACAAGAGAAGTTAATTCATGTATCGCGGATAGAAATGCAATAGGTAAAAATGCAAATGAAACGGGTGAACATGATAACTGCTATAAAAAGAATAACTTCAGAAAAGATATTCAAAAAGAATCTTCAGAAAATTGAATCTGAATTCAGATAGTAACTCAAAACACAAAGAAAAAATGGCATGCTGGCAAATAAATAGTCGTAGAAAGAAAACAAAGAAAGAAAAATACAGTTTGAACTGTATTTTTCTTTCTTTGAAAAACAACAAAGAAGGATAAATGAAAAAAGCATTCAAACAATAAAAAAATTGACTGCAGAAATGGCAAAGTATATTACAAACAGGAGTGGTAGATTATTGTTTTGTGGCAAGAAGAAATACTAAATGAAATATATAATTTTAAACTATCCAAAAGTGTTTTAATTATATTTTAGGTTCAACCAGATAATATATGACAACCTTGATCTCAATGGAGTCGCAGTAATTAAAAAGAACAGAATTTGTATTGCATATAGAAATTATACCATGAATACTGTGCCATTACAAATTCTTCTGAAGGATTATGTGCATGAACATACATAATGATTTCTTTAATTCAATCAAGTAAACATTTTCAAAAAAAAGAAGAATTTAAAAAAGTTTTCAGTTTAATTTTCAGCCCCAAAATACCTAGTAACTTCTAAATTTTGGAAATTCAAAGTTACATAGTGATATTAGTCTGACTCACAAAGATAATTAAAAAAGGAAGATATGATTTTATTTCACAGGCTGGTTATTTTTAGAGCAGTGAACCAAAATCCTGAACGAGAAGAGGTACTAATCAAAAATTGTGTTTTGGGTGCTCCAGCATTAGGCATTTACAAGTAGAATTATACATTTTAAATAAAATAATTTCACGCAGTGAAGAAGGTAAGTACAAAGATTAATCAATCGTGTAAAAATACTTCATTTGAAATAAGGATTGAATTTTAAAAAGCTTTTTTGAAGATACCTATAACAAATATTCTTAAATCAATCTTTCTGAGAAGTAGAAGGCCATTGTAGTAATTGGTAATTACATTTATTCAGAAATTTCTATTTTAAAATTGGTAAATGTATATATTGTTTTGTTATTTCATTACATTTTCAATAACATTAAGTCATATGTAAGTAAAATCCATTTACTGTCATTATAATTAAAGAAGTGATTACCTGGAAAATGTTCAGATTTTGAGTATGTCCGTAATATTATTGTTAAAAAACAAATTTAAGAAATAGAAATGCTAAAAAATTTATAACGTTAAGTTAGTATAATTATAAAAAAAATATGTTCTTGTACAAAACAAAGATATTATGAGATATTTGTATTATTAAAAGATATTTTGCATTAAAGCATTATTGCACCATTATTGAGGGCTAATTATATATAACAAATTATTTAAATAATTTAACAAATAGTACCGCTACTCAAATGCGAATAGGTATGAGTGAAATTAAATAAAAAATTATTGGTTGAAAATAACAACTAAAATACAGTAATTGTTTATAGTGTCTTAACAAAATTGAAAGCCATTCTATATACAAGTACTGGGGAGACACATGCTACTAAAGTCTGAATGTCATGTAGATCCTATCACCATACCCATTTCTTCGTATGGATTACTTTTATTGTAATTAGTACATAGGCGTTAAATTGTCTAGCACAAGTAAAGCGAGCTTGTGATATATTTATGCAATTAGTTATGAGAATTACAAAATGAATAAGTAAAATTTAATTGTGTATTCTTGAAAACCACATCATGTTCTTTCATTTGCAAAACCAGTTATATACCAAGTTTTATATTTTTTAAAGTAGTCCGCAGTTTTCCTCTTCAACTAAAGGAAACCCGATCATTGCAGAAAAGACACTTTGACATCCATGAAAAGTCAACTTTGAGAAGCTCTTTCATTTCAGAATATTCTTGAATCTCCAACTAATTGGATTTCATAGGCAAAACCAATGTCAATTTAAAAAGGATAACATTTATATTATTTTATTTATTTGTTTTTTATTATTTCAGTAAATATATATGTTTTTATATTTACATACAATAATAAATCCTTTCAAAATTAATAACTCATAAGTACATTAAACCTGATTTACTAATAAATTATTATAAATCCTGTACGTAATAAATATACAAGTAATATGTGATTTTAATTGTATATTTAAATAAAAATAAATAATTTAATCGTTTAACAATTTAATAACGTCCCTGAGGATTATAATGAGATTAATTTAATTTTCACCTACTTGTTGAAATAATCTTTGTAACAAAAGTAAAAGACTGAGTATCATGTACATTTTGATGAAATCAGTATGCTGACGTACACAATTATATTTAGCTTAATGAAAAAGGAATTTTTCCATGAAGGATTCACTTCACTCTTTTCTTCCATAATAAATCTAACACGGTATCCTTGTCTTTTTTAAGTGACTTCATCTAATTTCAAGTTGGTTACAACTTAATGTTTCCAACAAATATACTATAAAATTATCATCGCTAATAAAGCTGTTAAGTGTATAGAACGATTTGAAATCTCTCTTTCTTGAAATGATTATGCAGATTATATTTAATTTGCAAAAATTCAACTGAAATTGCCAATCTCTGAGGCTGAGTGATAGCAACTCAGCCTTTCATCTGGAGAACCTGAGTTTGAATCCCGGTCAGGCCTGGCATTTTTCATATTTCAATTTTCAAATTTCTGTTTTTACATTCCTCTGCACAAGCTTCTTTCTAAGCTTCTGCAGTGAATTAATTCAACAGTCAAAAAAAAAAATGTAAAACTAATATTTAGGCTTGGGGATGATAAACCTATGCAAGAATTTTATCAGGAATTAATCATTTCTAACATTCTACTCTACAGTTTTGGGATCATCATCGAAAAAAGTATTAAGTGACTGTTACTTTATTATTTATTTATGAAACAATAATCGATTATCTATAGCCTAATTAAAAAAAATATTACACTCATCATTATAAAACAAAAAACTGGAACGAGTAAGTTTATTTTTTATAGTTTACAGAAATTAAAACTTAAAAATGTCATGTTATTTAAACCAAAATTTATGTAGGAATTACTGTATGTCTTTGGTATCTGTAATGATAGAAACAGTTATACAAAAAGGTAAAAGTATATTTTAAATGAAAAATATTTTTGATTTAACAAAGCGTTTCTTTCCCTCCTCAGTCTTAAGTAATTTAGGTTATAATAGTTTTAGGTTCAGAGGATTAAACTATTTAATTTAAATTTTCACTTACTCTATACTCATTACTGGATCAACAGAGACTGATAATAAAAACAAAATTTTTGGTTAAGATATTACCATTATAGGGGCTGGAATATATAGATTATTATTAAGAATATTTGAGAGAAAAATGTGTCTCAAATTACATCAGATGCATTGTTACTGTAGGATATTTGAAGTTAATAAAAAGTATCTCATTTGAATACATTATATTAAGTCAATGTATTGATTTTATGATTATAAATCATTTTTATTTTGAAAAAAAGAGTAAACATAAACTGTAGGATTTCTGCTGATGGGTTTCGTCAGGCTGAAAATAAATGTAGCAGCAAATGCTAAAGTTGTATTATGTGAGGAGATACCTACCATATGTTCAATGTTAATATTTCATATATAAAAAATGAGATTCTTAAAATTTTATCAAATTTTATTCAGGTTTGTTTACTATCATAATTTTTATTTAATTTATTTATTAATTTTATTTTTGTAAATCAATTATTCATTACTAATATTGTTTTTGCCATAATTTTGAAATTTTCTTACTATTGACAAATGTCATATCTAACTAAGATTAGAATTCAGAACATCTTGGATGAAGACAAAGATGCTATGATTTCATCATTAGCTTAAAATTAAAGCTAATTTAAAACAAGTGATATATTTTCATTGTTTTTACTTCAAGTTAAAATTTTAAAATAAGCAGAAAGAGTTTTCAGTGATTAAATTTCATATATATTATGAAGAACATTTTTCTTGGAACATTTCTTAAAGGAAACATTTCAATACAGTTAATTACACTTGACTTCTTTAAGAAAACTCATAGTAAATAGGGAAAAGAAAAAAGTTAAGAAATCAATATTGTGAGAAGGAAGACAAAAATATTCTTTCAAAGGATTATTTTTGAAGGGAATAAGGATTTTTATCAATAAAATGAATGATTGATTGATAGTTTGGTTGTTGTATCTATTAGAGTAGCGAATTGTATTATTCATTTTTCTTTACTATCTTTTCACTTAGAAGAAAAATAGGCGAAGTAATGGATACAATATTCTTATTCACAGTTACCAAATATTTGTTTATAAAATATATTCTATGTATGCTTATTCCTCTTATCTTCATTTCAAGTTTAGATGTACTATATAAAATGCATTTTTTCACCGTGGAAAAGATTTTGTTGTTTTACACTTGATATAACTAATATCTTCTACTCTTATGATACGTAAAAATGAATTGAACATTAAAGAAGAGCATCAATCACAGTTTTCAGTCAGATCTGCTGTTACTTAAATTAATGATGCTCACAATATAGAAAAACTATGAGATGTAGAGAGTGAAGGTTGTAGCCCTGCACATGACCTTTATTTTTTTGGAGGCTTGAATTCTGTTGCAGTAATTAATCTCAGTGAAAAAGACTACAGAAATTTCACATCTCACTTTCCCTAGTAAATCAGACTCTGGATGTTTTCTACTGACTAGTTATTGTTAAGAGTAAATGCACAATCATCAAAAGAAAACACAAGGGAGCAACCAGGTGATGTCATTTAGTTTTTGTTCTTCTAAGCATGTAATGGGGTAGTAGAAGTTAAGAGCCAGAATATTATTTATCTTTCTCACCTTGAGCGCATTTTTATTTATTATTGGTTGAAATGTACACTATCACTATTCCACAAAAAATAAATAATTTGTCCAAACCAGTTCTGACATAAAAAATTCCTTTTCTTTTAGTAATTCCTTAATTTCAGTAGGTGAGCAATCTCAGTGTATTTTAAAGGTAGTAGAATAGGTGCCTATTCTACTACGTCTGCAATTTTGAAGATTTAAGTTGCTGAGATTTGTTGAAGAAAATAAACTACTAATTCATTTATGCTCATATATAAAGTTTGGAACATAGAGCATTCTTTATTACATGGAAAAACAACCATAAATATCACATCTTCTTGATGAATTTGAGAAAAATAAGCTGACATTAAAAAAGTAACATAATGGAATTAGAATTATTAAATATTAATAAAAATCACAAAAATTTTCATGGAAAAAAAATTGTGTAAGCAGGAGCCTGTACATGATGAAATAATAATGGGGGAGACAAAAAATGAGTGCGTTCAACAAGTGAAGGAGACCCTACTACTTTAGAAAGAAATGAGAATGTTGGCTGGAGTACTGGTAGAGGAACCTCAACTAGAATTGGCACGATAATGGAAGTTACTGTTTAGTAAAATACATAGTTATGTAGTAAAATATATTGTTTCATATGGAGTCTTTTTATTTACTCAAGAGATATGTAAAAAAAGCTGACAACAAATTATTAATACTTTCTTGGCAATCGTTATTTATTCTTATATAGTAGAAAAATAGTGATAGTAGGAAAAATAAACAAAAAAAAAATTTTTTAATTAAAAAAAATCAATATTTGTATACTTAGATCAGCTCTCACACTCCCAATATTGCTAACCATAGTTGTTTTTTTTTTTGGTCACTTGCACTACTACTACGCCTAGAAAGACATAAAAAAAATTTGGTTAAAAATATGCAATAAATGAAAATGTAGCTTTATTCAAATTTTGATGAAGGGGGAAGTTTGGGGCAAGTTTGGGGGTGTATATTGTATTATAGTATATGCTTTGTGTTATTATTCCTAAAACCGTGTTTGATTCTAATGGGTAATATTCTGCATGAAAGTTCTTCTTGCTTATGCCATTTTATCTTTGATGTAATTTTTATTTTGTATTACTTCGTCCATCACTTCTAATATCAAAATAATAAAATACTGCAGCATCTGGTACATTATATTAACTTGTCTTACCATTTATATAATAACTTGATATTCTCCATTGCGACTAATTGTTACGTAAATGTAAATACAATTTTTTTATTTATTGAAAGTAATTGCTCATTGGTTATATCTTACCTAATATTTTTTTATTATTTTTCATATTTGTAATGAGTTTTATTTTTAATATAATCCATAAAAGTTTTTCTAATATAAACAAACACAAAGTTTTCATTGAAAAAATAAATAAAAACAGTCACAAGAACTGACTGAAAGTAAAGAAAGAAAAAAAAACAATTGAGACCAAAATAACTGTAATGTAGAATAAGAAAGATCGGATAAAAGCACTGGCATATTGAACAAACAAGCTGAAGCCACACAAGAAGCTTACGGTAAGCCTCTGTCCTTTCTACTTCGTTTACAGTGGACTTAATAAGTCCTTATTGCTATTGTTATTTAATAGGTTACCTTCAGTACATCTTCAATTAATTGCCTTTTTTCTATTATTTAATAAAAATGAAATTGAATAGAAAAAGTTAAAGATATCGATAATAGATTACAAATAGATAATACAAATCTTAATTAATACAGGTTTATCCTTAAAATATTTTTTTTATTAATATTTTATGTTTACACAGGTTATAAAACGATATTTTCAAGACATATCAAAATTTCATATAAAAGAAAAACATTTGGAATCAATCTCCTTTTAATTCACATTTGTTATACTATTTTCCCAGATAACAGCCAAACTAATTTTTATGAAACTAAAAAAAATCAAAATATTAAAACACAAAAAAAAATAAAAATCTAAAAAAATGAATAAAAAAACAAAACAGTACTAAACTAATTACAATATTTATTGAAATATAATCTGTGTCTTAACTTTTAGGACCTAACAAAAACCTCACTTGTATGAAGTTACTTATGTATTCACTTACAGCACGCTAGCCTTTCTAAAAACATGTAGATTTTTTGGTTCTTTTATTATAAATAACTACCTCTTTCTAATTTTTCTATAATGCTTTTTTTCTGAGTTATTATTATATAAAATCATTATTTTATTATTATATCATTATACTGCTTTTTATTTATCTTCAAATATTCTACAAAATTTACAAAGCATGAAAGAAAGGAGGATAAAGAGTCATTGAGTGTTATGATAGGGAACAATGTTCCACAAGTAGGAAAATTTTGTTATTTAGATAGCAAAATTAAAAAGGACAAACAAACTAAGGTAAAATTAAAAAACAGACTGGCTCAAGGAAAGAGAGCTTTCACTAAGAAAAGAAACATACTGGTATCAAATGTAGATCTAGGAATCTTAAAACTATTATGTGTGAGAGTAGTGATTTATGGTCACGAAATATGGACAGTAGAAGAGAAAGAAAACAGACCTTCAAAATATGGTGTTACAGTAAAATATTTCATACGTTGTGTTACAGTAAAGTATGATGAAATACTTTACTGTAACATGATATTTTAAGAAGTTGTAGCAAGAAATTTTAAGAAAAAAAAGAGAGGAGAGAAACTTCAAATTTTCAAATGTTCCCAAACTTACAACTGACATTTTTGTTATGTTATCTCATGGAAAAGTTATCAAAAAAGATTTTTAAAAATGCTGAAAAGTCTATAATACATAAAAATCTAAAAACTTAATGTGAAATTAACTTAACTTTTTACTTTACTGTAGAAAGAGATTCATTTATTTGGATGGTATATTTGTTTGTTCCTCCACAATAGTAGCATCAATTTTATAATTGATGCTACTGTTGTGGAGCTTTCAAATGATTCACTCAACTGAATAAGTGAGAAGTGGTAAATGTAGATCTGGGTTGGAAGAAACCATTTTCTCTAAACTTTGCAAAATCGAAATTTTGAAACTCATCAATTGAAGTATCAAATTGAAGAGCTTGAAATACAGTTTTAAAAATGTTTATATTGTAAAGTTGAGTAATAATAATAATATCCATAAAAAATAATTACATTTCATTTTAAAATAATAAACATGATAATACTAACAAAAATAATTTAAAAAATCTCTAAAGAAAAATTTAACATCAATAAATAAATTGAAATAAAACTAAACTTAATCACTTAATTCTTAGAAAAACTCTTAGAGAAATAATTGAAAATTGTGAAAAAAAATCTGAAGAAGAACTATAAATTATAATTAAACTATGAGGTAATAAATATGATTTATGTTATTTCACAAAGTTAAATTTTATAATATCAATGCAATCATAATAAAGAATTGAGGTACACTCTATCCACTTATATTTTTGTAATTTAGAAAAAAATTACGTATTGTGGAGTTAATAACTACTGTTATATAAGTATTATTATATTGAAATCCTATTTGTTTAAAGAATTTATATTTTTTTGAAAACAAATATTAAAAAGCAAGTCTAAAATTACGCTTTAGTAATCAAACTACATAATGATAAAAACATGATATTTTTACATTACATAATAATTTGAAACTGAAAACAGATCTAAAGTTTGAAGAAAAATGTATTATTAAATTAAGAAGAAAGTATTAAAGGCAGAGTTATCTTTTTTTGATTTTCCCTTTTCTACATAAATAAAAAAGAAATGAAACCAATTAAAGTTTCTCCGAAGAAATATCTTCATTATATAATACATAAATTGGATTCCTCTTTAATTATTAATGAGTTAATGATAACAGCTTACCTGTTTCATATGATAAGAGAATTCTACAAGAAAAAATGTGTATCAACACAGGCATGTAAATAGTATTTTTTTCAGAGGGAGCTAAGGGGGATGAAGTTGATGATGATGATAAAGTAATAATAATAATGAAAATTATTTTATATTCAAACGGTTCTTTATACTTCATTGCATTTGAAAAAAAAAAAAAACATATGCTTAGATTTAATATAACATTTAGTATGCGAATAAGAATCATAATGTTTATTTTTTAATAGGCAAATAAGTATATAATTTTTTCCATAATCCACATTTACATCCACATTTTCATTTATTCATATGTACACATTTAGATAATTTACACACAAATACATATATAATATTTTTCATAATCCACATTTATACTTCATACTGACATTTACATTCCAATAAAGTTATGAATTATTAGAAAGCTAGTTGTCAATTTTTCTTTCTTGCTGTAATATTTAAAACTTCATCAGGATTAACAGTAATATTTTTGTGCGATGACAAAGAAACTAAGGAACTTAAACTTCCATCCCCCAACTTGTTACATGCAATCATTTTGACTCTCTTCATTATGGAGAAAGAGTGTTCATTATTACATGTTGCTACTGGAATAGTTGCTAAAACTTGGAAAAGATAATGCATATTTGGAAAATATTCTTTATTGCAGCAATCTAATATTTCAATCATCTCTACATTGCATTTTAAATTTAATGACCTTAACTACTCACACCAAATAAGATACTCTGGTGGTCTTAAAGGACAGATTCAGAACATTTATTATCATAATACATGGTGAAAATCTTTAGTTCCTCCACTTTTCCAGGACTAGCTGAATCTGACAAACGAACTTGAAAACTTTTTGAAGATTCATGGCAAGCCATCTAGCTGCCTACGCATGTGTTTGAAATGCTATAAGCAAGTGTTGCATTTTTGGCTTGCAGGAAATCCCCAGTAATCACTTATTTTTATTAGTATTGCATCAGAGTGAGTGAGGCACTAACATGTTGAGTAACGGTGTTACTAATGCAGGATCAAGTAACAGTAGGTTAAGGTATATAGGAGGGGATTAATGACTAGGAAGATGATTATGTACTGATTTATCTCAAATTTTGTAAAAATACTTATCAGACGTTATACATTACGAAAATATAAAATGCTCAAAAGGATTTTCGAACTCAACTTATTAGATTTAATTTTGAATGATAAAGTCTAATAATTGTCGGGTGATGGGGGCTGCAGCCCCATTGCCCGATAATTTCAGTGGGGGCTACAGCCCCCTTAGCCTTCCCGCTTGCTACATGCATGTTACAATGTTTATGGAGAACCAACAAAGTATTCATGTTGGAATTTATTTAGGTAATTAGTGCAGAATATGAAAGGGTTTCTCTTTATATATGTATATCCATCTAAGAATGTTCCACGGCAGGCAAGCAGAACCCATATTCATCAATAAAGCATTAATGGATACATCAATGATTCCTCTAGGCTTCAAGACCCCATACTGCCCACAATTTTTAAGAGATTAGGGTTACTTTACTCAAATAAATTGCACATTATTATTGATAGAAAATTGGGCACGGATTACCTTAAGAACATGCTGTAACAAGTTGTTTTTCCTGCTAAAATCAAACAGCAATCCAAGATTAGGTACAATGTTCCTAGCCCACCGAGCTAGTCTAGTGATTAACGTGTCATTGCAAATGAGCTGATTTCAAAGTCGAGAGTTCTAAAATTAAAATCCTAGTAAAGGAACTTACTTTTATACGGATTTGAATACTATATCATGGATACTGGTGTTCTTTGGTGGTTGGGTTTCAATTAACCACACATCTCAAGAATGTTCGACTTTAGACTGTACAAGACTACACTTCATTTACATTCATACATATCATCTTCTGAAGTAATACCTTACGATGGTTCCCAAGGCTAAACAGAAAAAGAGAGAGGTACAATGTTCCTAAAGGAATGAAATTGCTCATCTCCTGAATTATCTATTATGTAAAAGTGTACAACTGAATTACAAAATCGGCCAACCAAACCTCTTTTCAGAAGGTGATGTCAAACATAGATAAAATTATATTCAGATGTCATAAGAAAAACTAAAGTGAGCTAAAGTGAAAACTTATGAAGGATCAAATTACAAAATAAATAAATAAATAAAAGATACAAATTTAACATAGATATAGTCAGTAAAACATTGCTTTTCTGAGTTTAGTCATAAAAATATTTTTTTTTTTATATTTCTCTAAAAATTAATGTGTATAGTATATCTATTGGATACACTATACAAATTGTAAGTGTATTGGTTAACTAAAATTATAAATTATGTTAACTTTTTAAAATTAAGGAACTAATTAATAAGTTTTGAAAGTATATTAGCCGAAAAAGAATTTGTAATATACATTAGAAAAAAGGAAGTAAGTCCTGATTATATATTTTATCAGCCCACAAACTTTCAAGTCATAGAAAAAAGATACATTTTGTACTAAATATGCTAAGACTGATGGGATTTAAAACTGGATCCTTCCAAATGACAGGCTGAGACAGTATCATTCTGCCAAAGAGATCAGTACTTCTATGTGAAACTATTGATGCTATTTTTTTTGCAGCTAACACAAAATAAATTATTAAAATTATCCATTATTAAAATCTTCATCAACTATTAAAATTATGTATAATACTTTTATTCTCTACTCAGGCCTAATTTTAGCTTTCTTATTCATTAATACCATCATTTTGACATACCATGAAAAGTTTATTGTAAATATGAAAGTTTATAAATACGGTAATAATAAATATAACAAATAAGTTACTGAATAAGTAAGAACGGTTCCAAAAACATTTTTCCTATCTATATAAGTTAAAGCATTAATTTTTTAAAACTATAACAATTGTTAAAATGCTTGAAACTATTTACTATATGAAAAAGAAAAAAATGATATAAATCTAAAATAAATCATTGAAGTTACACTGCAAAATATAAGTTGATTATTTAACTTAAAAATTCTTTTTTTTGGACATAAAAATCTTTAAAAACATAACAAAAGAAAAAAGTTTAATTTTTAGTTTCTAAATTAAACTATTGATTGACATTTACATGAAGATGAAAAGCAAATAAATAGATGTATGTGGCTAAAGATCAATAAACTGATAGAATGTAGGACAAATGGTACGACAACAACTAATAATCTAATCAGCAACTAATAATCTTCAAGGAGATAATTTAACTGTAATGTCACAATATATCTAATCAACAACTAATAATCTTCAAGGTGATGCTGTAACTGAAATGTCACAATATATGAAGCACAAGAAGGAAACAAAATGGGAAAATATTGGCTAGGCTCAAGAAGTGAATAGAATAACTAAGCTTTTAGACTTTTTCACTAAGTATAAATAGTGAATGATAGCATACACACTTTTAAAAAGAATTAAAATAAGGATGTAGTTTGATCTCACTGCTTTCCAACTTGTCTTTAGAAAAAGAAGAAATACAGGAACTGAAGAACAAATGTCGAGTGGAGTAACAGCTATTCAAGGACAAAGGGTAAAAAGTTGATTATTAATGATATTATTCTTATCAGAGAAACCAAAAAAAATGTTAAATGAAATTCAAACATTGCTACAAAAGGATATGTAATAAATAAGATTATGTGATAAAATAATGTTTAATGTTTAATGTTTAATAAGCGAGACTGAAATAATGATTAACATTTAACAGAAAGGATGATAATGAGGAATTATATATTACAAATGAGAACAAATTATATTAATTGTTGCTAAAAATTTGTTACTTTTGTAATAAAATTACATAGGATCACTGAAAAAAACATAGAAATCAAAAGCTGATTGTACAAACAAAGACACCATTCATGATAAAAAGCTCTTCTAGTATCAAACATAAAACTAAGAATTAGAAAAACTAAAGGCCATTGATGAATGGTACCGAACGAGGATGTAGAAAATTAGGTATAATTTTTTAATAAAAAAATTCAAAATGAAGAAGTCTAATAAAGATGAATACTTGAGAGGGCTTGCTAGGGAAACTGGGAAGAGAATTTCACCTTTTGAACCTTTAGAGCAACGCAACCTTACTTTCTTCACCACTGAACTGAATATAGGCCAAACATTTTGAAACCAATCTTCAGAGAAATGCAAGTGATATTCCTAGAAGTGTAACCTTCACTCTATTCTTCTCATTAACACACAACAATTAACAAAATTTTCAAAGAAAACTACCTAGTGAAGATTTACTTATGTCTCATCTATAATACAGGAAAAGACACTGAGAAGCAAAAATTAAATGTATCTCTTTCTTTTTTCAACACAATTAAATAAAGGGTAAAGCAGGGAATACGTATGATATTTAAACCGTTAGTACTCAGCGTCGTCAGTGGGGGGGGGGGGGGGGGGTATTGACCTTCGGCGACCTCTGGCGGCCAGCTCAGGATACGCAGTTTCAGTCCCTATGGAGCGTTGGAGCGTAGAACATCGTATGTTTACTGTCGAGCAGTTTTTTAGAAACGATGATTCTATGGTCATGGTTCAACGTATTTTCCGTCGAAATTTTAATGTCGAACGTCGAGGTGCAGTTTCAGATCGAAACGTTATACTCAGTGGGTTGAGGTGTTTAGAAGTACTGGATCTGTAAAGAAGAAAAAACCCACCTGGCCTTCCCAGTTCAGTCCGAACTCCGAAAAACGTAGACAGAGTGAGAAGGGCTGTTCTTGCTAGCCCGAAACGATCCGCTAGGCGACAGGCTGGAGCGCTGGGCATGTCAGATCGTTTGCTTATCGCATCTTACACAGTGATCTCAAATTTCACCCGTATAAAATAATGATCGTCCAGCAGTTAACGAAAGGGATTTCGTGCAACGCTAAGAATTTTGTGACATAATGAACGTTATTCTTACGGAAGATGCAAACGCCCTAATAATGATGAGTGACGAAGCCCGTTTCCATCTGAATGGCTATGTAATGTACAGAACTGTGGGTACTGGGCGTCGAAGAACCCGCGTGAACTACACCAAAAACCTCTTCACAGCTCAAAAGTAACAGTGTGGTGCTGTATCTCCAAAATAGGGATTGCTGATCCTTACTTTTTTGAAGAGGGGGGGAACCGCAGTTACAGTGATATCAGCGCTTACATCGACATCTTAAACAACTTCCTGCGTGCAGAACTAAAAAGGAATCGGGTGAACTTGAGAGAAATGTGGTTCCTACATTATGATGCCACAGCTCAGACGGCGGGAATATCGATTGAAGTGGTTCAACAAATGTTTCCTGGACATATCATTCGGCGATGTTTCTTGGCCCCCCCGCGATCACCCGATCTATCAATTTGCGACTTCTTTTTGTGAGGATACCTGATATCAAGAGTGAACGTGAAAAAGTCACACACAATTGAAGATCTGAAAACTTTCATTCGTCAAGAAATTGAACCTGTGTGGAATGAAGTGTTGCAGAAAGCCGTGCACAGCTTTGATTGAGGCTCCGAATTTGCGTCCGACAAAAGGACGTCATCTTACTGACATATTTTCCGAACTAACTAAGGTATATTCATTTCAAAAATGCAATAAAAATATTATTATCTAATGTAAAATCTATTTCTTTAATTAAAACAAAATGAGTTATTGAGTAGCGAAAAACACGCGTCCTCTGGTCCACCCTTTATTCAGAATCTGTTCCTTCGGAACAATTAATAGACGTGTTGAAAGTCTAATTAATTTGAAGAAGAGAAAGCCCAACAGCATTTAACTAGTAATATATATATATATATATATATATATATATATATATATGTAAAATATATACTCGTATTTCATTTTGAGACTCTACAACAGCTCTACCGATGGATGATAATTAAATGCATTTTTTGTGCGTATGAAAAATGTGGATCCGTGCTCGAACTCAGAACTTCCGGATGAAAGGCAGAGACAAGTATTTAAAAATTCGTATAATTAAAACGGATTTGTATAAGCGAACAGAAATGATGATAAAAATAATAATAATAATAATTTTGCATAATTATATACTTCGCATAAATTTAATAAAACTGTTTTAAAATAGTATAACCAATAAAAAAAGACCATAACAAAACATATAAAGATAGAAAACGAAATGACAAGTAAAGGTATAAAAACAATAGGTCGAGTAAATTTTATTGAAAAGAAATGTGAAATTCCTAATAAAAATTGAAAAGTCTTGAAGAAGTGACAAAATAACTTCAATGAAATCATATCGTGAGTTATATTCCTGACAGCAATATAGCTTGTAGGCATATAGGCAAGATAATATAAATCCCTACGGGTATGTGTTTTTCTAGATACGAGATACAATAATTTGGCAGAAGGATGGCAAAGATATACAGCCTTGGGACGAATGCAATCAACTACTCAGTGAAACTGTACGCGCTATCTCTTGACTGATATAAGACTCAAAGAATTTCGTTGAACTAACGCTATAAGTTTATATTTATTAGTAAATATGTATCAGTTTTTTAACAACATAATAAATTCTACTTAAATAAAATCTTATGAGAATATTAATCGTAATGTTCATTTACAAAATTCCCAATTATTCATTAGATTATTTTCTTTGTAAGAATACAAAGAATTATATATTTACTATAATTGTATTAGTAAATAACTGGTTCATTAATGATTTTCAGTTTTATTCTATTTTAAACAACACTATTTTATAAATGGTAACTTATTAAAATTTTCTCCTACCTAATGGAGACAATATGTAAGTAATTATTAATTCATAATATTATCACAATTTTTTCTTTTGGAAGTGATATAAACCGAGTTGCAACGGATAACACTTACAGTTGTTTATTTTACAACTAGTAATGTTTATTTTTCAGCAGTTCCTGTGTTGAACAGAGGAAGAATATCACCTGAATTTCAGTGGGCTTATTATTTAGTTATGCAACAGTATATTTGAAACGTAAACGAAACCGCTTTACCAAGTAAGCTTGGTTTGTAAAATTATTTTCGAGAACGGATATGATATTTTTGGAAGAGCACTCTCTTTTCGATAAAAAATAAAGGAACAAATTATTATTCAGCAAAAGTGTAAGATGCATAATATAAAATTAAAAAAAAAAAAAAAATAATAATAAATAAATTGTACATTCATAAAAATAAGTGAGAAATGCAAAAAAAACATACATAAACAGAAATAGTAATAACTATACTGTATTCAAAAAAAGTGTTATAGTCATGATACCAAAGAAAGCAGGGGCAGATAAATGTGAAGAATACAGAACAATTAGTTTAACTAGTCATGCATCAAAAATCTTAACTAGAATTCTATACAGAAGAATTGAGAGGACAGTGGAAGAAGTGTTAGGAGAAGACCAATTTGGTTTCAGGAAAAGTATAGGGACAAGAGAAGCAATTTTAGGCCTCAGATTAATAGTAGAAGGAAGATTAAAGAAAAAAAAACCAACATATTTGGCGTTTATAGACCTAGAAAAGGCATTCGATAACGTAGACTGGAATAAAATGTTCAGCATTTTAAAAAAATTAGGGTTCAAATACAGAGATAGAAGAACAATTGCTAACATGTACAGGAACCAAACAGCAACAGTAATAATTGAAGAACATAAGAAAGAAGCCGTAATAAGAAAGGGAGTCCGACAAGGATGTTCCCTATCTCCGTTACTTCTTAATCTTTACATGGAACTAGCAGTTAATGATGTTAAAGAACAATTTAGATTCGGATTAACAGTACAAGGTGAAAAGATAAAGATGCTACGATTTGCTGATGATATAGTAATTCTAGCCGAGAGTAAAAAGGATTTAGAAAAAACGATGAACGGCATAGATGAAGTCCTACGCAAGAACTATCGCATGAAAATAAACAAGAAAAAAACAAAAGTAATGAAATGTAGTAGAAATAACAAAGATGGACCACTGAATGTGAAAATAGGAGGAGAAAAGATTATGGAGGTAGAAGAATTTTGTTATTAGGAAGAGAATTACTAAAGATGGACGAAGCAGGAGCGATATAAAATGCCGAATAGCACAAGCGAAACGAGCCTTCAGTAAGAAATATAATTTGTTTACATCAAAAATTAATTTAAATGTCAGGAAAAGATTTTTGAAAGTATATGTTTGGAGTGTCGCTTTATATGGAAGTGAAACTTGGACGATCGGAATATCTGAGAAGAAAAGATTAGAAGCTTTTGAAATGTGGTGCTATAGGAGAATGTTAAAAATCAGATGGGTGGATAAAGTGACAAATGAAGAGGTATTGCGGCAAATAGATGAAGAAAGAAGCATTTGGAAAAATATAGTTAAAAGAAGAGACAAACTTATAGGCCACATACTAAGGCATCCTGGAATAGTCGCTTTAATATTGGAAGGACAGGTAGAAGGAAAAAATTGTGTAGGCAGGCCACGTTTGGAATATGTAAAACAAATTGTTAGGGATGTAGGATGTAGAGGGTATACTGAAATGAAACGACTAACACTAGTCTTGGAGAGCTGCATCAAACCAGTCAAATGACTGAAGACAAAAAAAAAAAAAATACTGTATGACGATATGAGCTATTTCGTTTTTTATCAATAAGATTTTGATGTAGTTCTATGTTTAATAAGTCAATATTAAATTACGTTTGGCAGTTTATTTATTAATGCAAGTATAAATGTATAAAAATATATCAATTATTCTTTACTAGCACTTCACTTTTCAGGTAGGAAAAAATTTTGAAGCGACATCCTAATTATGAATATCAAAAGGCGTCATTACGGATTCAAATCCCAATCAGACTTTGAAGTCTTCATACGCTAAAAATCTCAGTAAACGTTTCTTCTCCCTAGCTTTTCTGGGTCAGGAAGAGCATCTGGCTGTTTAATTCTCAAGAAATTTTTTCACATAACCGTGGATTTTCTGGAAAGAATTTGGTCGTAAAAGAAATAAACATATCTAGTCGAACAGAAATGAATAAAAATAGCTAAAACCTTAGAAATAAATAAAAATAAACAATTGTAGTTGAAATATGATTTATTAACGGAAACAAATAAATACTGAAACTGACGTAGCTAATTAATTAATTAATCAAATCATGTTAAGCATTTCTATTAAAACAAAATTAATAGTTTACTAATTTAAACAACGTAAAAGACACTTTCTAAAGTGTCTTTTATTTTAGATATAAAATTTTATTCTAATAAAATTTCATATCTAAAATCATGGAACTTTCGATTTTGTTTTATCCCTCCGATTCTAAAAAAAAAGTAGAGAAGAGGTAATCAGGTCAGTGAGCAATAACAGTTCAGCAGGATTTGACATAGTGGGATGAGGGGATAACAAAAAAATCTACGCTCAATCCATATCAGGATCCGTAGCTGCTATTTAAAACCTGGGCAAGGAGAGTGATGTATCCCGTACATTTCTTAAACAGACTGTTTGTTTAACAATTCAAAATGTATGTAAATAAATAAATCTAATAATTATACGCCAATTTCTTTATGTTACACAAAAATGTACATGAAAAAAATAAAATAAAAATAAGAAAAAGTTCTTAAAAGAGAATAAATTTTCAGTACAATTCAATTTGGTTTAAGAAAGGGGAAACATCACAAAAAGAGAGGAAGCTATTTTTTACCATTCAAGTAAAGAGCTAATTTTTGCAAATTATGAACTCTGCAGGAAACCACGTAAGAAAGTGTTTGACAGTCATTAATAGAGATCGTAAATAAACAAATAATACATAAAAAAAAACAATAAATAATACATTTATTTGTTTTGATTAAAATATTCGTTTAAAATTGTAACCGTAAATTATATTTTTTAACTTTGCATTATTACTTCACATCAGCAATTAATCCAGACGAGAGAGTAGCACTAGTTCTGTTTACCAGAGCTAAAGAAAGAGAGCCAAATAGATTAATAGTGATGTTATTTTTTTGAGACGATAAAGTGGATTATTATTATAACATTACACGTATTAAGTTCAGCTAATTCCTTAATTTCGGAGGAAATTTGCGCCTACCTATATCTTTCACAAGCTCTTAGCAGAGAACTAAAGATATTGACTACTTTTTTACCGCAGCAACGCAAGAATAATGATAGCATTTGGCAGACTGGTAATAATGCATATAATTACTCTGCATGTAATGCACATAATTGCTCAACTTATATACCGTAAAAAAATACCCGACTCCGTCTCGAATCATTCATAAATTTGAAATTCTCTATGAAAGTTCCTATGAAAATTGTCACTTTTATAGGGCTAGTCTACGGGCAAACGTTATTCACCATAGAATACCAAAATGCATATACCAAGATTCCTGCAATAAATAAAATTGTTATATTTCATGAAAAATGTAATATTATATATAAATATATATATATATATAAACAATTATTTTTATTGAATTTTATTAATTTTTAATAAATATTACTATTATTAAAAAAAAAAAATTATTAACAATGAACGTAATTATATTCATTTTACAATAACAACAAATTTTAAAACAAGAATGTAATATAAAAATAACAAATAGAGAAAAAGCTCTTAATTTAATTTTCCGTTCTTCTAAGCGGAAAAACGTCTTACTCGAATATCTAACAAATGACAATTGAAAAAGAGATATCTGGAGAGATATTGGCTCAAGGTTTGAGAAATAAAATGTAGAAGGTAATAGTGCAAATGAATGTTGAGTACAAATGAAAGACGTTAAAAAAAAGCAGCAGAAAAAAACAATGAGCTTCATAAAAAAAAGAATACAGAAGCCGTGGGCTATCAGAGAGATGACTGAAAAAGTGAAAAACAGAAAAAATACAATATTAGGAAGGGCAATGAAAGTAAGATTCTCTTCAGAAAACTGAATATTGTATTAAGAAGAGGGACATAAAAAAACAAAGGAAGTACGGTTTAGAGATGACTATTTATACATAGAAAATTAAAAAAACAGGAAAGTAGGAACTAATGATTAATATGTAAAAACAATAACTTGGCCTAAGAAGAAAAATATTACATGAATTAAAGAAGTTTCCAGCAGCGATCGCAAAGTGCTACACAAGGAGGAAAAGATGGAAAAAATCCAAGAAGGAAATATACGAGTCGAACAGGAAATAACGGGCGATGATAACGCGTAGATGTTTGTCGCTCTCAAAAAAAAAAACAAAAAAAAAACAGGAAATAAAATGACCATCCTGTAGAGGATTAGGGTGAAACTGAAAACAATGACTGGACAACAATCCTAAAATCGGAAGTTATATGATTTGTATGAGGAATGGAAAAGCTATGGGTATACATCTTAGCAGAACTAATTAAAATGTTTTATTTAAGGATTATAAATTATGGTGGAACTGTGCAATATGATCTACAACTGTTGAATGCCGTAGAAGATTTCGTTAAAATAAAAAGTACGGTACATGGATGTTAAGATTACAGTACAATTATTCTAATTTTGCATCTATCGAAGATTTTTCTGAAACCAATTCTTTTTATCATCTATTTCGAATAAATAAAATCAGTGTAGAGAAGAGAATAAAGTTCAAAGATCGCAGATGACTTGGATTTTCAGAAAATGAAGGACAGGATATTCAACAGATGATTTAAAAATGAGAAAACCACTATGAGGAAAGATTGGCATGAAAATAAAATTAACTAGGGTATGAAGTAGTGAGCCAATCGATGTCTGTACAAAAGAAGAAAGAATTGAAAAAATAAGTAAATAGAATAATTGAACAATTAAAAGAAGTTCATATGGGCTACTTAAGTATTATATAAACAATAGAAAATTGAAAGAGTGAAAACAAAATATAAAGTACTGGCAATGGCTGAAGAAGCATTTAGCAGAAAGAAACCTGTTGTGCAGCAAAATAATCTTAGGTTTTCCAAGAGTTATATTGGAGTCTACTTTGTATAAATGTAAAATTTTATGAAAAAGGGAAAAAAAAACGCTAGAGAAGTTTGACATGTGGGCTTGAAAAGACTAGAAAAATTAAACGAAAAAATGAAAATTATGTAATGAGGAGAGCGAAATAGAATAGAAACTAAATAAAAACAATTTAAATAATAGTTTTCGGCCTCGTAAAATGAGGAAATAGAGTGATTAAAACAATACTAGGAGTAATAGGAGAAGGTCGAAAAAAGAGAGGATGGAAAAGAGTACAAATTAAAAATAATCTAAAAGAAGTTAAGAGTTATCAGGAACTCAGTAGTTTATCTGAAAATAGAAGAGAGAAGAGGTAGTTCAAGGAATCCTCGTCAGGGCAGATAACCGTATATAATGGAATCGGACATATGTAATGTATATAAAACTGTATTTTTCAAACATAACTATAGATATGGCATAAATAATTCAATTAAAAATGATTTGGGAGTTTTGAAAGGTATCGCATACGAAGAATTCTTAGGTAACTATTTCTACTAGATCAACAACATTTCTGCAAGTGACGTCATTTACAAAAATAAAATAAAATTAATAAATATCGTTTATTAATTCACTTAATTCCAGTATTATTTTTAATTTTATTATACGATTGTTTCTTTACGTCTTTTTTCATCAAAAAAATTGTAATAAAAATAAATATATAACGTGTAATAGATACGAAATCAAATAATCAAAAACATATTTTTAATAGTTATAAGATGATTTAGTTAAGTCTCCCACGTACTCATAATTGTTCAGTTTTTTATTTTATTTAAACGTCGGTTGTTATGTAATCATCTTTGACCCTCCCAGGTCATCCTTGATATATAATTTATCAGTTACTGTGTATAAAGTAAATGGTTATATGACACGTATAAACAATAAATAATCTGAAGTATCAAAATTGCATAATAAAGTTTTCATTTACTGGAATATTCAACAAGTTCTATTAATTCAATATTCAGATCATCATTTTCTAATGAGATGCAAACGATTTCATTCACTTTTTTGTTCTATTACACTAATAGCTGACATGGTGGATGGATATTTTAACATCCACTCTATTAGAAATGAAAAATTTGAATTAGAAAAAAATACGGCTAAATATTTGTTGTTACATAATTTTTATACATATATTTTTTATTATATATATTATACCGGGTGATTCAAAAAGAACTTCACGAATTTAAGAGCATGTAAACATTTTTTGTAATATTTAAAAGATTCAGTTGAAGACTCATTTCATATCAAAATACATCAAGTTTTGGCTCACGTAGTTCATTAGTATCGAATTTGGCCACCGGCGCTGTCACTAGTGTTGTTAATTATGGATACATTTACTGGTGTGGAACGTGCTCGCTGTGTGTTTCGTTTTTCACGATTTTCAGTCCGAAATTGCAGTTCAACGTAATTTTCGTAAGGAGTACGGTACGGAGGCTCCTAGTAGGTATACACTTTGCTCTTGGCACCAAACCTTCATTGAGACAGGTTGTTCTGTTAAAAATAAATAATCATCAGGACGCCCAGGCATCCCTGCAGCTGTTGTAAAAAAACTCAGAGAAAGCTTTGCACTAGTCTGAAGAAATCAACTCGATGTGCGTCACGTGAGACTGACATTCAAAAAACGATTGTTTGGCGATTGCGACTGAAGCCATACAGTTTAACCGTGGTTCAACACATTACAGATAACGATAAAGTTTCTCTGTTTCAGTTTCATGTGAAAATGATGAATAAAATTGCAGACAACGATAAATTTTTAGTGATGAATTAACGTTCCGCACGAGTGCCAAGATGAACACCTATAAGTACCTGAAATTGGGTAACAAAAACCCTCATGAAGCTTTGCAGCACATTCGTGATAGCCCTAAAGTCAATTTTTTTCCCTAAGCAAAGACTGTACCGCCCGTTTATCTTCCCGGAGGCAACCGTAAATGGTATCGTTTACCTAGACATGCTTCAAAATTTTATAATTCCTCAGATAGACGATGATGACCAAAATAGACGCTATTACTATCACCAAGATGGGGCACCACCTCACTCGCGCCTAGAAGTCCGAGATTTTCTTGATACTCGATTCCCAGATCAGTGGATCGGTCGTGAAGGTCCAACTGCATGGCTTTTTGACCACGCTAGATTTTTTTCTTGTGGGATTTCATTAAAGATCGGGTTTATGTACAACCTTTACCTGCTGATCTTGTCAAGCTAAGACTTAGAATTAACGCTGAAGCTGTAGAGATAACGCCCGATTTGCTGGCTACAGGCTGAAATGAAATCGACTACAGCTGGGATGATATCGCATTAAAAATGGAAGCCATATCAAACCAAAGTGAATGTTGTGTGCAAACGTGATGGGTTTTTCTATAAAACGATACTTCAACCGAATCTGTAAGATATCTCGATAATTTTTTTTACGCTTTTAAAGTATTGAATTCCTTTTTTAATCAGCCGGTATAATAATGATGAATGATAATCCTCGTTATAATAAAAACATTTTCGCTTCAAAATGTAGAAAAGAAGAAAGAATAATCTTTTTATAACAAAGGAAATTCAACGTAAGCAAACGAAAATATTTCCGATGCAACCAATCAAGTGTTAGAGAATTCATTTCGATTTTAAACCTTATTTTGTTACTTCCAAACCTGCAAAGACCGCATTGATGAAAGAAGATAAATAGATAAGGTTTTGCAAAAACCTACAATACTGCAATAAGAACATCATCCCAAAATGTGTTAACAGGTACTTAACTAAGACTGACGAACACTATCAAGAAATATCATACAAACTGGATTGCATCTAGCTGTCTATTTTACTAACTAAAGTATCGGGTGGATAATTAAAGATGTAAAGTCGTCAAAAGGACAATGTTTTAGGGTAACTAATTCTGTAAACTCCTTTCGTTTCTGTTAGTCCCAGCAAACACACTTGATATAGAAAAAGTATGTTAACTAATCTCGTTGTTTCAAAGCTAAAATGACTCCGTTCTCGAATTTTTTAACAATAGTAATGATCACCTGGAACGTTTCCTGATTTAAACGAGGCAAGCAAATTTGAATTCTCAAGATGTTGTTGATAGGGATGTAGTTAAAGAAGGAAGTCCTGTAATTCAAATGCACTTAATTTAACAACTGTAAATGCTGAAATATATAAAATTCAACACTGTATTGTTCACGACACCTAACATCACTTGTTAGGGTAATCGCATATTCCATGCAAACGGGATTGTTATTGATATATTAGAACTTAAATTATAAATACGTATATTTAATGATATTAAGTTTAGCAATTTTGCAGCATTTTTTTCAACACTTCCTGAACACAATATTTATGTGGTACCCTATAAGTATTATTCTTTATTTCTTATATGAAATATTAATTAAAGTTAATTTAATTTGATTAAACCGATTTCATTTTCACGGAGAAGAGCAACATTGATTATATTAATTTTAATGAGTCTAATGGCTACAACAAATTTAACATATGTATCACGGTTAACAGTAAGTACACAATATTACGTTCAACAATGGCACAAATGGTAGAGGCGACAATGAACAGTAAAGCTTTATTTACAAGAACGTAACTATACATATCATAACAAACTGGGTAAAATATTCAAATTTAAATAAAAACTTTGTTTTAAAATCATCATCCCTTTTCTAACACTTACGACTGAGTTGTAGACAAAAAATTTATTATATGGATACCGTTTTGACACTGCTTGAAGAAAAAAACTGACTTGGCTATAGGGTCCTCTGGAATAGCATCTATATTGTTATTTGGCGGTTGAACAGCGCAATCAGCTCTAAAACTACCATCGAATCTGTAGGTTTCAGAACAGCCCATTTGCAACATCAGCAAAGGTTACGGTCAAGCTTGAGTACTCAAGTAGTACAAACAGATTGTTTGGGATGAATACGCCATGGCTCACAAAAGGGCACTATAACTAATTTTTGCAGGTTTTTTTATTTATATAACTGTATGCTGTTGTACGTCTGAACTGAATAACAAGTATGATATTCTACAAAATAGTAATAAATTACCTTACATGTCAATAATTGACTAAAACTAGAATAAAGAGAATATCAAAATGAAGGAAATAAATATTCAGTGCAATCTACCACCATTAAATTAATATCAATATTAATATTTACCGGTATAAGAATACCAAAATTCTTTATGCCTTTAGGCTTATCAACTAGAACTCATACACACAGGTAAATTGATGGGAACTGGGAGGAATTAAAGGTAATGAAAAAATTCGACTTTCAGCTTAAAACCTATAATAAGGCACCATTTTTTAAGGGTAGACAGGCAAAGGAATTAGTATGATCACAGCTAAAACTGCAATCAAAAAATGGGACTCCAAGATTAAAGACGGGAAGGTATATTTAATAAATTAACTGTTTATTGTTTTTACATTTTTTATCATTTTTTCTTAATGATGTAACGTATGTAAAGCTTCTGAAAAAAAAGTAAAAATAGTCAGTAGTTGTTTTGTCCGAGAAAAATTATTACTCGTAATACAACCGGTTGCTGAGATGTGCAGAATGAAGTTGTCACTTGTACTGCTGAAATCACTTGTTTCCGTGGGCTTAACGCGCAGATATTTAACAGTAAATTCGGTTCGGTGAAGCAGAGAACGGGAAAATAACTTTGAGAACTTCCTCTTAACTTTGCCAATTAAGTCTTAGCTATGGAAAGTTTGTAACTCTTAGAAACTGTAATGTAATTTCGGAAATTACTGTTGTCTCATGTCAGGTCAACTACATAAAAGGATTACAATATCGTAAAAAATTACTAATGTGTTTAATCTAATTATATTTACTTAAATTATTGTCTATTTACTGATGATGATTGTTTAATCACTGAAATGCGCAACTTGTGAAATATCGTTAACCGGTTCCTTAGATATTTATTTTTTTATGTATTTTAAGTTTCATGGTTTTTAACATTTTTATATTTTCTCGTAAAATATACCAAAATATTTTCAAAAAACAAAAGCGTTTTGTTTTTAATTTGAGTTGAAACAGTTATTGAGATCGAGTGTTTTAAAAATATTATGTTCGTATAAATAGATTTGAAAAAATTAAATGTAGCCTTTTAATAATTTTTTTATCGACTATCATCTAACCCGTTATAATTATCTGAAGCCTAATTATTAAAATTCACCAGCAAAGTGGGAAATTAAAATCAAATAAATTATTAAATTTATATCTGTGTGAAAAACACCCAGAATTTCTATTTTCTAACAATGCTGCTAAGAGTTGCCTAAAACCCTCCTATAAGTTGATTATTTTAAAAATATTTTATTACTCAATCTTAATAAATGATTTATATGATACAGTAAACTCAAAATTACTTTTCCCCTTAAATTTAAAGATGAAGAAAACTTTACGAACGATCTTTTTTATCATAATAAGACTTATGTAAAGAAAAATATTATTTTAAATATATTAAATTCTTGGAGAAAATAGTAATTAATTCTATTTTCTATTGCGAAATAAATAAATAAATTAAATCTTCCATTTAAATTGATAAATACATTGTTAAAATTACAATGGTAATCATTAAGATTAAACAAACTGTCGAAACTACGAAAATAATTTATTTAATAATTAACATTTATTAAAGTAAAATTATAATTTCATTCAAAAATTAATCAGTTTTTTTATATAATTATTTATTTCAATAGTTTCTTATGATGAAACTTCAAATTCTAACAACATCACAACATGAATTTACAAAAGGCAAGTCCATATAGAATTTTTTTAAATATAATTTTTTTAAATAACCAAATTATTAGGTAATTAAAATAGTTTTTCATTAATAATTCTAATGAAACTAAATTTATATATAAATAGTTTTGGAATAATGAGCATAACTCTACCGAACTTTATGTGAGCTGCAAACAAATTAATAAAGAAAAAAACCTTATATTTAAGACAAATCATAAAGGTTTAATAAAAAAACAAAGGTGTTAGACGTGTTTTGAGGTTTGGTCAACCTCACCTTGTCTAATTTTTTGGTTTTTAATTCATATGCATTATAACTACAAACTATCAGTGCTTAATTATTTATTTTTCCTGCCACAAATTAGAAAAAATAGTATACAACCGTTCTTTGCAGAATTATTTTTAAATATAATTAAAGAAAAATCATTTTTTTCAGTACTGCTGGATCGTTTCAGAAAAGCTGTTTAATGTTTTTATACAATTAATATAACATTTTTTTTTTTAATATACATTTTACAATATAAATTCTTAAAGAAAAACTTTCTGTTGACCTTTAGGCTTAAAATTAGTACTGTGTTTGCAGTTAATTAAATTGTCTCATGATTAATAGATATAAAAGTTACGTAAGATTTTATGATAAATATTTCAACACTACATTCTTTTTTTTTGAAATTTTAGAAATTTTCCTGAAAGTTCAAAAAACTTTTATCATAATAAGTATGACGACTATACAATCTCAATTACCAAAACTGTAGATAATAATTTAATAAATTTTTTTAATCACAAACAGTTTTTACACGAAATAAAAAAATCAAGAATAAAAAATTTCATTCTTCCACAGATTTTTAAAATTAATTTTAAGTTTTTTCATTATAAAATATTATTCTTACAAAAAGGATGTTTAGAAAGTGAAATACTACTAATTTTCAGTATTCCTTTTTTCTTTGAAAAATTGGAAAGATTTGTTAACAAATACTTGTGAAGCATGCTTATAACTTTAAATTTTGTAAGTACTTTTTTCTAAGAAGTCTAATGATATTTTAAAAAGTAGCCTAAAATATTAACGTAAAAGGTTTTATTTTAAATATTGTTAATAAGAAATATCTACAGAAAATATAAAGTTCTTCCCAAAAAAGGAGACAACTTATTTGTTTATACTGAATATCGCTCACCCAGTAAAATAGCGTCGTAAGTTAGATTTTCATGAAACTGAAATCTTTATACCAAACGATTCAAAAATTTGTGTTCTTTTCCAGAAAAATACTGTCGTTACACATATTTATCTTACAAAATTCCCTTGCGAAATATTATTCAAATTGAGTACGTGTATTTTATTTTTTAGTTCTAACAATTAGACTGGATTTTTCTCAAAACACTCACTTTAGAGTTACGATACTATTTTATGAGGTATACGATTTCTTCTATACACTTTAAACTTACCAACGCAACATAATATGGGGGTTTTGGATTTTTTTTTTGTATCAACAAATTAAACCATAACCATCAAGATATTGTATAATATCAGCTAAAATTACTGAACCAGGACTAACAGCCTCAATATGAACCCTTGGTAATCATAAACGAATCCCAAATAAAGGAAATTTAATTAAAAATTAAAAAACATTAAATAATTATAAACTTAAAAAAATCAAAAATAATTAAAATAACCAAAAAATTTAATAATATAGAAAAATTCGTTATAAAAAAAAAGATGTAAAAAACCAAAATGTATAACATTTTTTAAAAGTCTAGTTCTTAATCGTTCAGACTGATAACCTCAACCAAACACCAATAAAAAGACAGGAATTAATCTGTATTCAAAAAGACTATCCATTAACAGATAACATAAATATATTTATAAAAGTTAAAATTTTTATATGAAATTCCTTTCTGCATGGTGATCGCCTTTTTTGAATTTTATTTTTCTTCATCAAGTTATCGTACATTTTAATCGTTTAAGATTATTTTACTTTAGGTTCAAAACTAAGGGAAAATGGATGATATTAATATTCCCTTTATTTTGTTTTAAAATCCAGTTTTAGAAGACTTGCCTTAAGACACCCACTGGATGGTTTTCTTTGGACTTGATAGCGTTACTTACTTCAGAAACAGACATTATAAAACGAAACTCGCTTTTAACACGAAATCCGAATCAGAATATCTTTAAGTGATCAATTTACATACTTCTAAACTTAAAAGGTAAATAAGTTCAACTAACTCTAGGCATATAAATATAAAATGATACGAAATCAAAGAATAATTACAAGTTAAAAAATAAATCTAGGGCTATGAAATGAAATCAAAGAATAATTACAGATTAGAAAATAATTACAAACATAAGGTAAGCAATGAATGCGCTGCCAGCAATACGGTCATACGAAATGTAATTGTATGAAACCCCTTCGCAGCGTGAAGTGTGCGCAAGGTCGTAGTACAACGAACTGTTCAAGAAAGGCCGGAGGCACTGCAGCTACTTTTGATTTGTGTCAGTCAGACCACCTTGACAACTATAAGGGTAACAGAGTATATAGGGAAATCCTTGAAACGAAAGAGACAGAGCGAGTCGCAGTTCTGCAAATAATGCCCGAATCGAACCTGTGTACCAGTGGTCGTCGTTTTCACTTGAGTACTGCCAATTTCCCTTCCCTGGGGCGAGGAACGGCTAAATAGTTGGGTGCTGTGCCAGTGCTCTCCCCGGATGGTGTTCTTCGGCGGTTGGCGTTGCTAAGGGGATGGTGAGGTAAACAGGAATAGCTATCCTCCAATGTAGACCTCCAATGTAATCCTCGTTAAGCAAGTAGGAAACCTAATAAGCTTACTCGCCTTAGTGATAGAAAAAATCTGTTAACGGGTAGGTTTCTAAAGATCGTTATATGGAACATCAATGATCTAACTATACAACAGGAACAAATAGGATTTTTGGCACTTTCCGAGTTATTAGAAGACCTCCTTATCGTTTCCCTATCGGAAAGACATTTTACTGACCGGAATTACGTTGGGCCATCCCGGTGATTTGGCGAATCATCTGGAAGGTATGGCACATGGTCGTAATGTAGTATTAGTTAAAAGTTTATTTAAGCATCACCACATACCTATGACCAGCAAGGTTAAGATTCAAGCGATCACGGTCAAAGTCATGGATTTGGCTGGAGCCCGTCAGATTATCTACTGCCCTCTTCAAAATGCGATTACGAGTGAACTGTTCTAGGAATTTCGCTACCTTAGGTACCCGGTTTATTGTAGGGGGCACTGGGAACGGAAAGCATTCTTATGGGGATAAAAGTTAACAAATTGCATTTTCAAATTATATCTTGTCTCTGTATACCTCGGTTCGAAACAGAAATTCGAAGAGAAGTCTCTAGAAGACTACCAGAGCTGGCAGTCGTGTGTAGTCAGTAATAGACTCTATAGTCGCTTGTAGGAGATTATGCATAATTACCGGTTAATATGTATAATCACCTTCAATATTGGGGAATAGTAATGTTGGAAAATGGTACTTGACAAAGAATATCAACTTGTATCCATGATCCTAAACGAACTACGTATTCTTACTTTTTTCTAATACTGCAGATCAACACACTAACAGATTATGCACATGTCTGTTGGATCTGTTTAGGTTTAATACAACGATGAGAATGTCACACGTGGATTTCGCATCGGTGGCATCTTGACTGAGGCCAAGACTGCAAAATGTTTTCAGGCTTGTTGAGAACGACCTCCGGTAAAGCCCCTAAGGGCTAGGTACGGAGGGGGTAGTGTGACGACTGCATCCGTCACATGGCGATTATCTTCCCCTTCGGGGGTCAACATGTTACCGAACATGGAGATTAACAAGAAACCAGTATAACATTATAATTAAACTAGATTTCAGATTTCAATCTATAATATTTATGCACACGGATACATCTAAGGAATAAAAAACAAAAAAGAAACGAAACATTTTCTAACCCGCTGTAAGATAACTAAACAAAATATAAAAAAATTAAATAATAAAAATGTAAAAATTAAATAAAATATTTAGCTGTAAAATTAATTATTACATAATTAAAATGTCAGTCAAAACGATAATTATGAAAAATTTTTATACTCAAGTTTTAAATAAGAACGTATGATAAATTTAGCTACATTGAAACCTATTTATTGTTACCTATTTCAAACAGTTACAACTGATTCGTACCTACTTCAAAAAAGGAAATGCAAAAGGTATTTCATTTCAACTGCTTAGAGTGAATAATACAAATGAAATAATGGTGTGATAAAAAAGAGGTGTAGAGTAAAAGAAAAAATAATCCAAGATTTCACCGCAAGATAAACATTCAAAACCCTAACACTTTGCGGAATAAAAAAAAATATATTTAGAATTTATTTTAATTTTAATATTGTTCGATCAATATTAATATAATTTTTTTAAAGAATGTTTATTAAGGATAATAATACAAAATAAAATATGTTTTAAATAAACCATTAAAAAAGTAAATGATCACTGCAGAATGAAATAATTTATTAGTGCGCAATGGAAAATTTTGTTTTTCATTTAACATTTCGTTTTCTTTAAATAACCCTTAGTTTTGAACATAATTTTTTAAATTAATTTTTTCTTAGCTTATACAATGTCAAAAAGATAATAAACATTTCGAAATGTTTATTATCCAAATCACGGTCAACTAGTCACGAAACAATTCCATCAGTTTAACCCCATTACCAAAACAAGACATGTAGTGGGAAGTGACATCGTTAAAAAGGTAGTCTAAAATAATGAAAATCAAATTTAATGTTTAATTTAGTTTAATCTAATGAATTTAAAATTAATAAACTCTGAATTATTAATAACACTTTTTCAGGAAAAAGCCGGTCCTGTGGGATAAAACAAGTAAAAATTACAAGACAGACGACTTAAATTGGAAGCAGATTATGATACGATGTGCGATATAGAAACAATTATGTATTAACTAATATATGTGGATAATTTTATTGTTATATTTAAGTGCAAATTAATATAAATTAGTTGGAAACAATTTTTTACGATATTTTTATTATCCATTATTTGTAATACATTAAACAAATCGATTCTATCATGAAAGTTTCCAGCTTCAGAAACGAAATACTCAGATAATTTTTTCCTGATTTCGTTCGCGTTCAACCATGTTGTATTCCATCTAATTGTAAAAGGTCCTTACTTTTGGATCCAAATTTATGGTGGTATCGGACTTATTTCTATTTAGTCGCTCTTCTTTATACAGAATTTGAAACACTGTAAATACATGTTGTGTATTGAAGTTTGTTAAATATGTCTGTATACGTTGCAAATCTACATATACAAAATATCTACAATTTTTTTTTTCTGCGAGTTTGATCTTCCCTGTGATTTTGCACGGCATCTATCGCGATAAGATTTTACGGCAGTCTAGTTATGTAATAATGCGTCTTACTTGTTCTTTCAATGTACCTATCTGCATGCCGATGCGTTTTTGTGTAATGAAACGGTTACTTTGAATCGATTACTCCACCGCCTTTTGGTGCTTCTCATCAGTCCCAGAAACCGGTCGACCATGGTAAGACATCCTCATTATTTACTTTAACAGCTTCTGATGTACGAAATTTTATTGCCCATCAACTTACTGTATTTTCGATCAACAGTTTCATCTTCACAGACAGACAAAGGTGATGATTACTACCGTTCACGTTTTCCTCCGTCGTAACAGGCTCGAATCCATAACAAGTTTTGAAATATTAGCAGCAGAAGTTTACGTGCTACAATTTGTTCTCCCGTTATGTTCCCTTTGTGAATTACATTTCAGCCTTCTCTCAAAATAATAATAAAAGTTTAAATTACACTGCGATCTTTTTGATGAGATTTTCTCAAATAACCGAATGACATTTGCAATTTATATATCATGTTTAAATCTTTTATTATAATATATCTTCAATTATTTAAACGTAATTACTGTAGAACTGAGGGATGGCTGTCACAGCTAGAAGTAATTAAAAAACAGAACTTAGATTTATTTTGAGGCTAATAAAAACTTTTGTTAGACTGCTCTGATGGCAGTCGATACAGTTATTTACAGTGACTGGTGGATAGATAACAGCATCCTCTATAGAGCGTGGCGTGACCATTGGGAGGTCAACGACCGATATTTAACTTCATAGTTACCGTTCACACAGCCGGTAGAACGGCACGAAATCTTATCTTTGAGTAATAAAAACCGTCAATTTTTTAGATTTATTTATTAAATACGTTATTTTTATATATATATTTTTGTTAAACCAGTTAACGGTTAAAAAGACGCAACGCTTGTAATGCAGTTAAACTTCTAGCTATAGTTACAAAATAATTTAGTGTCATTAGAAAAAGATTAGGCAAGTGTTTTTACCAGTTTTCAAGATTCAAAAAAGGATTTCTTTCTTGGTTCTTCATCTCGAAATAAATTTAAAATTCATATATGTTGTAACAACCTATAGAAATTTGGGCTATTGTTATAATTGTTCAAAATTTTGATAATTCTTTTTCTAAATATAAATTTATCTATTAAACATTTTTTAATAGGATTGTCAAAAATATACGAAAACGCAATTTTTTTCAGATATTTAACTTCCCTTTAAATCTGATCATTTTTAGCACTACATTATAAGCTGTTACAAGTTTTTTTTTTTAAATGATAAACTAATTTTTCTGGAAATATTTGTATTCCCAGGAACGAGTAAAGCATGCTATCGCGTAAAAAAGTGTAAAAACTTGTTGTTTTTTTTTTAATTTTCCTTAATAATTTAACTATATAAAAAAGAAACAGAAGAGAAATGAAATCAAATTTTTTACTTCGGTCGTCACAGATGATATCAAAAAGTTATAGAAGAAAAATTGTTGTAGAAAATTGCTACAATGGCTCGTTAGAAAAAAACAATAGAAAATTGCTAATTACAAAAAAAAACCTACTACTTTCATCATCTTGAAGTGGTTACAAAAAAAAAAGCATAGAAAACTACTAATTAAAAAAAAATACAACTACTTTCTATTACTTTCTATTACTTTGCCTATTACTTTCATCATCTTTCAAGTGATTACAAAAAAAATACATAATTTTTACATGGTTATAATAACACACACACATGTACAGATTAGAAGCTAGACAATTGAATATATTTTTAAATAAATTTTTTAAAAGATATTTGTTTTTATTTATTATATATTTTATTTAGTAAAATTACTATGGTAACTGCTAGAAAATATATTAAGTTTATGTGTTTAACCAAATATTATTCAAACGGTAAGCAATGAAGTCTAATATTACAAAATTTATCATTGAAATATTATTTTAACTTAAATTACAAAAACAATTTACTAGTTACTAATACTCGCAAAAAGATAATTATTACTAACATAATGTGGTTATCTGGCCTTAGGCAAGTCCCACGTATTCTTTATTCCCAGTTAATTCTCAAAGCTCCTATTTATTTTTAAATAGTTTGTAATATTTAATCTTTCCGGGCTATCTCTTTCTTCGCCTTTTATATCCATTCTGGTATCGCTTTAATCACATTTTCATCGCATATGTTATGTTCCAGCAGCCAGTTAATTTTCAAACTTTGAACTGCTCTGATAAGCTTCTACTTTATTTTACTCTCGTTATACAAACACTCAAATATAAACATTTACTCATTTACTAGGGGCTTCAATTTTACTACACAATAACTATTGCTTTTTGTTAAATACTAATTTTCTTATTACGTTTTTACATCTGCAAACCTTTATACAATTTTATTTCTTAAATTCTTCCTTTTTTGAGTAGATGTTTCATTTCTTATATCCTCATTAAACCCGTTATTATATTTCATTTATTAGTATTCTAACTTTGAAACGGTAATTTCAAAATTATACATTTTTAATAAATGAATTTTTATTGTTATTGCTAGGGGTGAACTGGTGACGTATCGCCGTTCCGGTGTTGCTTTTTGGCAGAAATAAACATTGTAGTTTCACATAAAATTTACATTAACTTAAAATTCGGACCTACGTTTTATTTTAACGTTAAGTATTCATTGCGGTCATATTCTTAATGAAATATATTATCCCTCCTTTAAATGACAATACTGAGCAAGCGCTGGATCACTGATCCGTTTGTTCAGGATCAGACAGAAAGCCCTATCTAAAACCGTGGCTTCAAATATACTGGACTGCAGGTGATACCCAAACATGATATTATGATATTTATATCATATTGATTCTCTGGGTGTGTCAAGATTGGACTGTGTTAATGAATAAAACATCATTCTATTAAATGTTACTTGTTCAAATAGTCTGTATTAAATGTTTTATTTCATACTAAAATTGTTTGATTTCTCTCTTTTCTTATTGATATGTCATTAACGAATTTATGTACCCGTAAAAAATATAAACTGAATTATAAAAATCAGACCGCATGAAAATGGTCCTTGCTTTTGGATATCCGTAGGCATACGGTGAGAAAATAAGTAAATTAAAATCTAATTCACGAGCAAAAGTTAAAAATTTTACGTGAAAACGTTTTGCTTCTTATTAATGTAAAGATCGAAATGCAGGTGATTTTTCATCACAATATCGCGTAACCAGCCGCCTGTAGCTGCGATAAATTTTTGAGGTCTATACAACGGTAGTGGAAAATTTACGTATATACCCCTGGTATGTACCAATACTGCATTCTGTTGTTTTGAGTTAGTCAACCTACTCCGGATTTAGAACTACCGGCATTTTAACCTTTTTTTATAATCTACTTACAAGTTTCTAATCTTTTTTTTTAATGTTAAGTATTCTGAGGATATCTTTAAAAACTAATATGAGGAGATTTAAAGAAAATTCATTTTCATCCTTCAGTCCCACCGTGCGATGAGAATATTAAAAATAAATTAAGATAATAAAATAAATCTAATGCTTTAATCTTTCAAATCTAATGCATAAACAACTAAACATGTATTTTATAGACAACAATACAATATAAAATAACAGCCTTTGTAAGGTACAGTTGCACACATAATTTTATCTAAACGGGCTACTAAAGAAGCGTTAATATTTTCTTGAAGATGGTTCCACAAATTCATGATACGCAAACTGAAAAAATTGCATTTCCATTCGCTCCCAAATGACATAACATTTTTTTTTAATGATCTCCAGTTCTGGAGTTCTGGACTAAAAAATGCTAAGATATAATTTTCTATTATGAATAAATATTTTGTACGCTTCAATTAGGCAACTGCGAGTAACGTAAGTAGGAAAGTTTTAAGTTTAAATAAACGTTCATCATAAGAGAAATTCCTGAAGCTTCGTCGTAAGTTAAAACGTTTAAACTCGCTCCAGCAACCCAATATTGCGCTTCTAATCGTATTGGACATTACGGTTTTACTGTAGCTTATGTTTTAAGAAATACTCTGACAGAATTTTTGGGCCAACAGAAATAGTGGTGTAATTTTAAGTAGATTGATTTTCCTAAGTACTAAATTTAAAAATAATTTTAAGTAGATTGATTTTCCTAAGTACTAAATTTAAAAAGTCTTGTTCATTTTGTTAATAATTCTATTAAATTTATATTCTCTTAATAAATTTATAAATTACGAAGTTTTGTTCAATTTTCAAATACCAGTAGATAGATTTATTTACCAGTATTTATTTATTTTATTTTTTTACCAGTAATAGATTTCAAATACCATTCTACCTTATATATTCATGAAGAATTAACTTCAATATAAGAAAATTTACGATGTGCCTAATATACGATGTATAAAATACCAAAAAAAAAAAAATTGTTTAAATAAAAAATAATAAAACCGAAGGGAGATACAAAATAAATATATATATGCATTTCAACTGTAAGAAGTTGGGTTAATTTTTTAATTTTTTTTTATTGGATTATTTTATTATTCGTTGTAGGTAAGAAATTTGCTTTTATAAATGTTTTTCTCTAAGATGCTTCTAAAGAGAATCGAGATTGGTTTTTTGTAATAACTTTGAAAAAAAAATTACATGATTAATGCCCCATATATAGAATATTTGAGCCAACTTGAAGGTAATCGGTTTGTTCAATCCTGAAATATAAGGTAAAACGCAGTACAACACCGTAAACACTTACGTACATACGAGTTCATAGTTTTTTTTGTTTGGTCTAGATTAACTAGTTGGATCTTAAAATGAAAAGATTTATACAGAAAACCCGATACCCCATTTTTGATATTTCACCATCAACATACTTTCTCCTTTAATATAGTAATTCTAACAATATTGGCAGGAAAAGAAAAATGTCAAATAAGTTGGTAAAATTTAAATGTAATATGATTGGTTGGTTTTTTAATAATTCATCTTTGGAGTTAAAACCCTGTAGTGGCGCTCGTGTAACGAATATATACCAAAAGAATTTCAGATATGATATTTATCGAAACAGGATGATATCTCAATATTAACACGTAGTATTACCTAGGACTGTAGAAAAAGAATTATGAAAGGATACGGTTACAGGGAACGGACATACTACTATGTCTTTTTTTAAATTTAATTAAAAAGGAAATTAAAGAAAGTTTCATGCTAATTTATTATCAGCTATTTGGTTTCGTTTTCATAAAAAACAACATGCTTTGTTAACAAATATTAATACTCATCTGAGTAAAACGTAGAAAAGGTACAAGATTAGAAACCGATATAAAGCAGAAAACAGACTATAATGTGGATAGATGAACTGAAGAAAGATAAACTAGCTGGCTTTGTTATAAGAAAAAAAGTAGAAAGATGAAAGTACAAAAAAAAAATTGCCAGCAATGAATTGCTAACTTTCATGGCTACGCCAAGTTACGCATTTTTTTTTTTTTTTTTTTCAAAAATGAGGTATGATAAATCAAAAATACATCACGTAAAATATTAAACGCAAAAATGCTTTATGAACATCTAAAAAGCTCAAAAATGTAAACTTCAATAACCGAGAGAAAGAAAAAATACAACGTTTGATTAGATAAAATAAATTCCTTTTATTAAATATAAAATTACTTTGATTAAATTTAAATCTTTGATTTTTAAAGCCAAGATGCTCAACGAAATAAATCAGTAACCAACATTTTTATTATTAGTATATTAGTAACAATATTTTTATAAATTCGTTTTTCACTTTTGAAAAATTTGGAGGCTCATGCATCAGGAGCTTTTATTTTGATTAAATTATTCAACTGATTATACTTAAAATCAAAATTTAAATAAAGTTTTTACCTTTTTTTTTTTAAAATTTGGTGCTCACCTACTAAGGGAGAGGTATTAAGTTATAGCGGCTTTTGTTTCAAAATACTGCTCAAAGTACATCCTGAGCAATAAAAATTTGAGATTAAGAAAAGATTTTATTTTTCATTTTGGGGGTTCCCATACTCAAAGGAAAGCATTTTGGGTAAAATTAATTAAAACACATAATTCTTATTTTCCTACGGCATCTGTCCTCTTATCCTTCTCTATTAACAAAAATTAAAATATTGCGATATTCAAATTGCTATTTTCCAAAATACATTTCTTTTTAAAAAAGAAATGCTAAAATATATCGATATTCAACCTTTTTATCTTTACTAGACTTTAATCTCTGACTCACGCTCAATAATAAAAAAAGTTGAAATATTATAATATAACAATGCATTTTCCAAAATAAGTTTTACAATAAAAAATTAAAATACATAGTTCTGTGCAAGAGATTAGGTTAGAATTAGTTCCTACCTTAAATAAAAAAAATTTAAAAATGTTATATTCCAACTTTTATTTTTAAAAATGTGTTCTTTCATTGAACAAATTAAAAATCACACCGTTGTTTCCCTTACATACACAAATCATCTTTAATTCTCAAATTGAATTTCGCTATTCATTCAAAAGTGAAAATTTAAGATAGTCAATTCCTTCTTTTTTTTCTAACGTACATGCTTGGTTGTATTGAAAAGTTTTCCCTTTGTATCCCCTAAATCTGTGAATTCATTCTTTCGTTAAATTAATAAATTTGCAATCCAAACCCTTTTTTTTAAAAAAAACTCAGCGACAGATCCAAAGCAAACTGGTTTCGAAGAAGTACAAACCTCCTGACGCAGCAAGCCTTTGAGCCCATCTTGGCCTTTCTAGATTAACAAAAAGAGATATAATGGGATACTCAAACTTAAAAGAAAGTGTTAGACTTCGGGGTCCCGATAAAACCTTAGCAGTGCCATACATTTTATATTCCACTATCTCCTATTCTCTTTATCCTCTGGTCCCCTGAGTTAATAATAATTTAACTATTGATATATTTTAACCCCTTAGAAACCTTATAAGGATAGATTCAACAACACAAAGGTGTTTAATTATTTCAACACCTTCTGCCCTCTACCTTTTCAAACCCCAAGAACAGAGGTTTAAAAAAATGGATTGTATTGTTCGAACCCACTTTTTAATGTGTTTTAGACATTTTTGATAAGACATTTTGATCTCTCTCTGGTATAAAGCAGGTTCAGAATCTACCGCTTTCACTAGTGAATTTAGCTCCTTTAATTAAAATCACTGGATGTTTGTACGTTCAGTTCGTTCTTTTTGAAAGTATCATAATATCGTTTTTTACTCAGGTCACTTCAGTTTTTCTCACCTCACTTCAATAGTAAGAAATGAAATTCCACAGTATTTAAATTTGTTTCTTAATAAATTCTACCTAAACAGTATGGTAATTTTTGAAGCGAGCATAAAACTCAGTGTTGTCGGAATGGTTTCGATTCTTCAAGTTACCTAAATCCCCCTTCAGTTATGAATATCTGATTTTGTATTTTTTATTTTGTAGGAATATAAAATTCAGTTTTTGAATTCTGTACGTAAATGATACAATATAATTTTGTATACTATATAAAATATACTATTTTATATTTCTCACTATACGGTCTTTTTATATTTTAACGTTTAAAAAACTATCGCAAAAAAGTCGGTTTCTTTGTTTTCACACTATTTCTACCCCTTCATTTGGGAGCTATTTTAATGAAATTTCCACCGGAAGTTAAAGCTTGTTTGCGATTGAAATATATTCTGTTTTTAACATATAATATTTTGGAAGTATATTCGTCCATTTAAAAGTTAAAGTGTATAAATATGGTGTATACGGTTGTATGGTTTATAAGATTTAATGTTGTCGGGTACATAAAAAAGAAATTAATTAAAACTAACCACAAAGGTGGTAAAATTTTCCGTACAGGGTTAGAAATAAAATTTTGTTTATTTTATTTCAAACGAACTTCAGATCATTTTGCCCTTCTGGGATACAAACCACCATGATAGACTTGTTCAGATTTCATTTTGTTAACAAAAAAAATCAAAAGACAAATTTGTTTTAATTTTTGAAGTTCCCATTTTTTTTAAAATTATGAATGTTTTTTTACGCATATATTATTTTTTATATTGTGATACTGTAACCATTTCTGAAAGTATAACATTAATAACATGTAGGGATAAATAAAGATAATATAAAACCATCTATAAAGGCAGACTCTCGTAGTTTTTTTCTAATAAAAAAACTGTTAACCCAAAGGGTATGAGCATCTCTTTTTAAAATAAAAAAATAAAACGTTTACTAAATCAGCTCTTGATAAAAAAAAAATTTACGGTACTTTGGTTAATGAAGCTAATACTAAAATACGCTGCATTGAACACGCGTATTCTCACATATATAGATGTATATTTGTGATTGTGAGTATTTAATCAGCAAGGTAATATATTATTCCGACCGTTTCAAAAACAAAAAAAAAATACAAATAGAGTGTCTAGCGAAAGTTTCTTCATGCTATTGAATAATGTATTGAAATTAGGAGATATTTATTTATTTGTTTGGCTGTTTGCCAACATCATGATTTCCTCTTCTGTTTGTTACCAAGTCGAGTGGAAAAAAATTTTGTTCTCTCTCTCTCTTTTCCCTTTGTTTTACATTATACACATACAATCGGTAACAAGCGTTTAAAATTCAATTGCTGATCATTATGATAAATTTATTATTTATTATTAGCTGAAAAGATTATGGTAAATAAGCTTTTTTTTTGCTTTTTAATTTGATTAAGCCTGTATCTGTTATTAATAATAGTAAGGTTTTGAGGATGCAAGTATCGAGACTTCTAAAACAGCTGGTACAGTAAAACCTCGACTTGAAAAACACCAAACAGGATGAATATGGATCACAGAAATTGAGGGAAATTGTCCTTACAGCAGCAGACTTCACACAGACAAGATAAAATTAAACAAAAAAAATCAAGGACAAAAACACGACGTTCACACTCCCACGAAAGAAACTCACAGCACGAACATTTTCAACAGCTGAAACGGTACGGAGATCAGAATGTAAGATCGTAAGCGTACTGGGAGGACCGCATAGCCCGAATAGTCCCTTCAACTTGGAACTTGGATAATGGACTGACTATAGTGATCCTATGTGATCGATCATACAAGGTCAAAAAAAATAAAGTTGAAGCAAAAAATTGTTTTTAAGGTTTCCTTTTTCAGATTTTTACATTTTATATTAAAATAATAGACGTTTCAGGGGTTCTGTTAAAAAAAATATTAAGTGAGTAACAAATTGTAATTTATGTTAAAATGTAAGAATCACATTCAGTCAGTGTGATTATAACATTATAAGATGAAATGATCTTTCTTTAATATTAGGGTTTTTTCAATATAATTTCTTTCCAAAATTTGTTTTCTTAATAATAATAATAAGCATTAAACAAAAATTAATGAAAATAACTAAAACCTTTAAAGTAGAAATAAAAGAAAAAAAATGAATTGAAATATGATATATTAAAAAAAAAAAAAAAAAAAAAAAAAATGAATATTGAAAGTGATATATCTAATTAAATGATTAATCAAATCATGGTAAGCATTTCTATTAAAATGAAATTAATAGTCAACTAATTTAATCAACGTAAAAGACATTTTGGAATAAAACTTTCCACTTTGTTTTATCTACGCTCAATCCATATCAGGATTTAACTGCTATTTAAAACCTGAGCAAGGAAAGTGATATATTCCGTACAATTCTTAAACAGCCTGTTTGTATTACAATTCAAAATTTATGTGTAGATAAAAAATATAATAATTAACGCCAAATTCTTTATGTTACATTAAACTGAACATGAACAAACGTAAAATAAAAATACGGCAAAGTTTTTATAAGAGAATAAATTTACAATAGAAATCAATTTGTTTTAAGAAAAGAAAAAAAATCACAAAAAGAGGTAGGCAGATTATTTAAAGAGATAGTAAGCAAAAATCATAGTTATTATGAATATTATCTACTTTTATAGAACAAGTTTATGTGTAAACATTATTCACCATAGAATACCGAAATTCACACATCAACATTTTTGGAATAGATAAAATTTATATATATATTTATTTATTTTTGTTTAATTGTGCTAATTTTTAATAAATACTGTTATAAGAAAAGAAAAAAAATTACTATTAACAATGAACGTAAATACTATTAATTTCATAATATCAAATTTTCGAACAAATGTAGTATAAAAATAAATAAAAACTCTTCATCTAAGGAAAAGGATCTAACTCGAATGTGGAGCAAAACAACAATTGAAAAAGAGATGTAAGAAGAAATGTTAGTATTTGAGAAATAAAATGCAGAAGGTAATAATGCAAATGAATATTAAAAGTGAAAGGTCTTCTAAAAACAGCAGCAGATAAAACAATTGGCTTAATCAAGGGGAATGGAATATAGAAGCCGTGGGCTACCAGAGAAATGATTGAAAAATTGGAAGACCAAAAAAAATACAAGATTAAGAAAGACAATGAAAGTAAGATTCTCTTCAGAAAACTGAATATTATATTAAGAAGAGGGACATAGAAAAGCAAAGGAAGTATGATTTAGAGGTGAATATTTAGACACAAAAAATTAAAAAATAGGAAAGTACGAACTAATAATAGATTAAAAACAATAACTTGGCGTAAGAAGAAAAATATTATAGGAATTAAAGATGTTCCCAGCAGAAATGGCAAAGTGTTACTCAAGGAGGAAAAGATACGGGAAAGATGGAAGGAAGACATGAAGGAACTATACCAATATAACAGAAAATGACTATCCTACAGAGGATTAGGGTGAAATGGAAAACAATCGTTGAAGAACAATCCTAAAATCGGAAGTTATATGAACAAAAAATGTATGAAGAATGAAAAATCTATGGATACATGTCAGCAAAACTAATTAAATGTTTTAATGAAGGATTAAAAATTATGGTGAAACTGTTTAATATAAACTACAACAGCTGAAGTAATAAAAGACTTCGTTAAAATAAAATGCACGGAACATGAATGTTGTACGTGTAATCTTAACAGGTCAATTATTCTAATTTTGTATCTATCAAAGAATTTTCTGAAACCAATTTTTTCTTTATAATCTGTTTTTAATAAGTAAAATCAGTGCAGGGAGGAGAATAAAGTTTAAAGATCGCAGATGACTTGGATTTTGAGGAAATGAAGGACAGGATATTCAATAGATGATTTAAAAATTAGAAAACCACTATGAGAAAAGATTGACATGAAAATAAAATTAACTAGTATAAGAAGTAGTGAGCCAATCGATGTGTATACAAACTGAAAAAAGAGTTAAAAAAAAATAAATAGAATAACTGAACAATAAAAGACAGTTCATATAGGCTACTTAAGTATCATACAAACAACAGAAGATTAAAATAATGGAAATAGAATATAAAATACTAGCAATGGTTGAAGAAGCATTTAGCAGAAAGAAAGCTGTTGTGCAGCATAATTAACTTAGGTCTGCGAAAGTGTTATATTTGGAGTCTACTTTTGTATGGATGTGAAATACTATGATAAAGAGGAAAAGAAAAGTTGGAGAAATTGACACATGGACTTGAAGAAAACTGAAAAGATTAAATGAAGGCAAAATGAAAAATGATGTAACGAAGAGAGCAAAAAGAGAGTAGAAGCTTAATCAGAACAATTCAAACAATTGTTTTCAGCCTCATAAGAGGAGGAAACAGATCGATTAAAGCAATGCTAGAAGTATTAGAAGAAGGTTGAAAAGAGGACGGAAAAAAGTACAAATTAAAAACAATCTAAAAGAAGATAAGAGTTAACAGTAACTCAGAATTTTATCTGGAAATAGAAGCGAGAAGAGGTAGATGTAGTACAAAGAATTTTCCTCAGGGAAGAAAAATGTATATAGTGGAATCAAATACATATAATGTATATAAAACTTTGTATTTGAAGATGACTATAAATATTGCGTAAATAATTAAATTACACATGATTGGGGAGTATTGAAAAGTACCACACATACAAAGAATTTTAAAGTAATTATTTTTGCTAGTGACTTGACGTCAGGTACAAAAAGAAGCTAATAAACACCGTTTATTAGTTCGCTTCATCAAGTAATAATTTTGAATTTTGTTATACGATTATTTTTACATGATTTTTATCAAAAATTACTTATAAAAAATTTTTTAAACATGCAATATATACGAAATCAAATAATCAAAAACATATTTTTGATTACAATATTATTTAGTTAAGTCTTTACGTACTCATAATTGCTCACTTTTTTATTTTATTACGTCGGTTGTTATGTAATCAACTTTGACCCTCCTCAATAAATAAGGTCATCCTTGATAAATAATTTATCAGTTACTGTGTATAAAATAAATGGTTATATGACACGTATAAACAATAAATAATCTGAAGTATCAAGACTGCATAATAAAGTTTTCATTTACTGGAATATTCAACAAGTTTTTAGTAGTTTAATATTCATTTCATCATTTTCTAATGAGAAACAAAAGATTTCATTTCCATTTTTATTCTATTAAAATAATATCTATACTTACATAATAATTATCAACTTCCACTCTTTTAGAAATGAGGAATTCAAATTACGAAAAGATATGGGTAAAAATAATTTTTTCCGTAATAGAACTTCTACATTTAATATTCCACGATACATAAATATAACGTTAGGACCTTAATAAATGAATTTTATTTATTATTAACACTATTAGAAGTGTTCTCTTTTAAAGCCAAACGCGGAAGTTTTAATCTTAGGTCTCGTTTTTCATCTTCACCTACAAACCCAAACTGGAAGAATTATGAATTCTTAGTGAAAAACTTCAGCCATTATTTATATATATATATATATATATATAAATATATATAATATATGTTAGCTGCAGGGCGTGCCTACGGCACGCCTCTGCAGTTTCGAGCGGGTTGCCCTATCGGGCGGCGTCTTGGAATGAGATAATTAGGTGTTTTTTAAATGTTTTTTTTTTTTTTTAATCATGAAAATTGATCAAGGAAAAGCGAAAAAATATCATTCAAAATTCAAAATTAAATTTGGTTTAGATCCGTTTAGGCATCTTTTAAAGATTGCACTCAATTTTTTCATCAAGATCCATAATATCCATATGCAAATTCACTCAATACGAGAGCTGGAAGCTTAAATATAAATTAAATTATTTATATATTATTTTAAATTTACAAAACAAATTATCGTAATACAAAACTAACCTTTCTTGACACAATAACAAAAGAGACGTTGACTTCAAAATTAATAAATCGCTAAGGAGGATATATAGGATTCAAAATTCTTCTAATTTTGACCATTATTGTTACCATTTGATTTGATCCACGTGTTTTGCCTAAATGTATGTTTAACTGTAACTACAGAGTGTCCCATATAAAACGCAACCCATCAATCACTCATCTATGAAATTTCAAAAGTCAAGCTTACTCCTCTACTCGTTACTGAAATGGACTCGTCCAACATCTGAACATCGCGGCGACGCAGTAGAACACTACCGATAGTAACAACAATGAAATCATAACGTTCAGTGTATTGCTAGAGACAAGATGGTGTTTTCGCTAGATGAACGTGTTTTCATTGTCGAGTCGTACTTCAGAACGAAATCAGTGGTTGCAGTGCAAGATCTGTTTCGCCATAAGTATCCAGATAAACCAGCTCCTAACAAAACATCAGTATTAAGGTTAGTCGCAAAATTTAGAGAGACCGGTTCTGTTAATAACGAGGAACACAAAAGATCTGCGTCAGTGTTGAATACAGATACAGTCACCGAAATCAAAAACCGATTACTCGCCTCGCCAATCGATCAGACGTTTGTCTGCTGAAATTAATTTGTCTAAATCAAGAGTTCATCGGGCGACCAAAGAATTACAATTACGACCTTATCGCATTCAAACGGTTCATAAACTTCTTGAGCCCGACAAAGAAAAACGGCTACAATATTGTCAACGGTTCCGTCGATTTCTGCGTGAGGGAATTAATGTTATGGATTCGTTATTTTTCACAGATGAAGCACGGTTTAATTGGGTGGCTACATAAACAGGCAAAACAGTAGAATTTGGAGTGCTGAAAATCCCCACGTTTGTCACGAAAAACAATTACACCCGCAGAAGTTGGGCGTGTGGTGCGCGATATCGCGGAAGAAAATAATCGGTCCTATTTTTTTCGAGTACACGATTAATGCAGAACGATATCAGGATATTTTATTTCGGTTGATCGCACTCTTGGAAGAGGAAGACAGACACTGCTGGCTACAACATGACGGTGCGACATCGCACAACGCAGGTTCAACTTCTGATTTCGTCGAGGAATTCTTCGGTAATCGTGTTATCGATCGAGGCTTGTGGCCACCAAGATCTCCAGATTCGACTGCGGCGGATTTTTTTCTACGGGGTTACCTCAAAGAAAAAGCCTACAGCAATAAACCACGAACACTTGAACAATTGAAAGTCAATAGTGAACAAGCTGTATTAAATATCCAGCCACAAACTTTGAAAAAGTTGCAAGAAACGCTGTAAGAAGAATTGAAGCTTGTATTCAAGAAGATGGCGGCCACTTCCAACATTTACTCTAAATATAAGGTAATGGGTGGTAATAATAAAAATTACATTTACATTTAAACATACCTTTTTATTATTTCAATACCTACCAATTAAGGTTGGGGTGTGTTTTATATGGGACACTCTGTCTAATGCCAAAAAAAAATCATATATAATATTCTAAATGAATAATCGAGAGTATTTTCAGTATGGATTTATTTTTTACCGAAAATAGTTGTGTTTTATGGTCTTTCTAATAATTATTACCGTTGTTATTTATTGTTTATAAACATTTAAGAAAAAAAGGGGACGCGCACACAGACACGCAACAAATGCCCTTTAGTAGGGTAGGATATATACATATAAATGTAAACAGTTTGCTATTTAGGGAACAGAAAACAATATCTTAGCATATACAATTACACAAAGTTTACAAATTGTTAATTACTTCTATTATTTTTTTATATTGCAAGGGATAATAATAATAATAATAATAATAATAATAATAATAATAATAATAATAATAATAATAATAATAATAATAATAATAATAATAATAATAATAATAATAATAATAATAATAATAATAATAATAACACAAGCAAACCTTGGGAGTATCTAAGTTTTCAGTTTTTTCTTTTTGTTTCTCCAATATACATATTTGCGAGAATCTTCTATTCTTTTTTTTATATAGTGACACAATATATATTTTATATACTGTATGTTTGCGACCAATTCCACCAAAACTAAGTTAAATATTTTGAAAATTTTTGGTACAAAAACTGGAAACACCAGACCTTTTTTCCAGTTTCACGTTCTTTGTCATTTTAAGGGAAATCAAATGCCGAAAATACTTTTTCATAGAAACGCAAAATTATATTATTCCTGTCAATATTTTATTTTCTACTTTACGAGTTATACCTATTCATGGAAATTACAGAATCCTTGATTATCCTGTTTCATCATTTTAAAGATGGTTAAGAGGTAATTAACAATTTAATTTTTTTTAAATATTTTCAATTTTTTATTACTGTTTATTTAATTTCGGGACTAAATTGTAGGTGTAAGGAAAATCATAGAAATACTTTTATAAACTTGAACCAAATAGATAAACTACATGTGTGCTTTTGCTTCTGAATCAAATCTCTGAATTCTCTTTCTACCATAATATAGACTCGGAACTGTAACATCGTAGGAGTGTTTTCAAGTGAAAATCCAAACGTAGATTAAATATTACTGACTAATTTCAGTGTTAAATCTTGAACTGGACCATGATACAATGATCGATGAAAAGATATTTATCGGATGAGCAATGAAAACATCATTTTATAACGACATTAGATAAACATTCTAGTTAAATTTCAAATTTCCAATTCAACAAGTTTTGGCAGTCACTTTCAACTTCTTTCTTAATTTATTCTCTTAGTTCATAATTTTTCATAATTTACCTGAGGGACCTCTTAGAAAATGCTATGATAAATTTTCGAGGAATGATGAAATTAGTGATTACTAATCCAATGAAGGCCTTTCCAATAACAAATCAAATGTGTGCATGTGTTCGTGTGCGTGTAATTATTTTTCTGGGTTTCAGAAAGGAATATCATTCAACGCATACAGAATTTCTTGTTAAAATATTAAAAGAGTATAAGATGGATGATAAAATAGTAAATGTTATTAAAAGAAGCATTAACAAAAATATGATCAAAAGTTAAGTTTCCAAACCATTTCAAATAAAAACTGCAGTGATACAACACGGTTGTCTCTCGATGTTCAAATGCGCTCTGGAGAAATTAATTCGAGAGTAATTTACAATATTAGAATTATCGAGAAATTAATTCGAGAGTAATTTACAATATTAGAATTATCAATAAATAAAAACAATATTTAATAGAATTTAACGTAAAGCGGAGGACATGAAAACAGACAAAATATTACAACATCAATCTTCTGCCATAACTCGGCTATTTGTTAACAGATTTAAAAAAATAAAATGTCATTTTGTTAAAAATAAAAAGCTTAGAATTTTAGAAAACATACATTTTGATAAAACTTTTATTTATGGAGATATAATGATTGAAAAATTAACATGGCCGCCATTTTGTAATTTTCGAAGGTATTTAAGTACGTTTTTTGATAATTTTATAACATTTTTACAAAGACGCTTACAAAATATTAATGTGATTCATACATCCGAACTTGAAATATAAATTTTTATATAAAAATAACAAAATGGTGGACAGGGGGAGAACGAAGGAGAAATTACCATTTTTCCCAAGTATATTTTTTGTTAGTTTTACAAGTAGAATCCGAAAAAGTACAGCCAGCCCACAATTTTACAAACACTGTGTGTATATAGTACGCATACAGATCCAAAACCACCGTCAGCTTAAAAGTTTATATATACATTTATGTATATATAAACTTTTGAACTTATGGTGGTTTTGGTGTCTGAGGGATGTTAAACGCAAAGATATGTCGAAATTTTCGGAATTGGAATCATAGTACCCATTATAATAGGTAGTTTTCCTATGAAATCTACCTAAAAGTTGTTTGTAAACAGTTAAGAAGTTCTCGTAGAATGATTAAACTGGGAATTATCTTTATCCGAATTATTTTATTTCTATTCTTATGGAAACAAAAGTAATTAAATACATACACACACTTATATTAAAAAAAAGTATATATATGTACATTTTAACACAGAAATGGATTTTTTTAAATTTGTAAGACTAAAATTTTGTAAATTTCCAAGTTGTAGCAAGTGCTACAACTATGTCCTAACATACAGTAAAAATTAATGCAACACATTTTAAATGAAACACGAAAAAAACTTATATATTAATAGTATTATTTACAATGATTTTTTACAATCTTATAATACTATTAACTAAATAACATAAATATTTAATTTTCAGGTCGAAGATGCTTTGAGTCAATCCTTTATTAGAAAGACTGATCTACTGTAAAAAAATCTTTAGTTGCAATCTGTCTCATGTAAAATCATGTAAAAGAAAAAAGCCATGCAATTTCTTGAATTAGCATTCCATGCCAGGCCGGGAAGTAGATAATTCCTTTATTATAGTATTGTATTCCTTTATTGAATACAATACATTTCAACATTTCATTTCTTCCAGTATTGTAGAGGAGCAGAAATACAAGTCATATTCAGCTTTACGAGTAGTTTAATAAATAATGGCATCACTGCTCTCAGAATAAAACAATTTTACATATTTTTATTTTTATTTCAGATGCTTTACGTGCATCACAAGCATAAAAAAAATTGGAGCAGGTAAAGCAAAAAATAAATATATAAAATTTTCATTTAAATAATGCTACTTAGGTTACCTGGAAATTTAAATATAAAGTATCACCAGAGGAATTTCATTGGAAAATCATCTAAATCGGTCTATATAGAGAAGAGGAAGGCTTGAACATAACCAAGAAAAGAAAAAGAAACAATCTTACCAGTCGAGTTGAATATCTTACATCCTTTTATTGAACATATTTAATTTTTATTAATATCTCAATTAAACAGGTTTAATTTTTGAAGATTAAATATAGTAGAATGATATTTTGTATTCAGGTCTGTGTTGGAAATAATTTTTTGTAGACCCCTAAAAAAAATGGTCGAGTTTCTCAATTCAATCCGTATGATTTCTTTTAAGTATATTCCAGCTTACTATTCGCCATTATCTTAATTACTTTATTATCTTTATCTTAATTACTTACATTAATAATAATAATAATTAATTTTTTAATTTATTTTGAAAAGGATATATATTTCATTCGTGGTCTCTTTTTCTGTTTTATAAATAAGTATTATACACTTTAAAAGGAATTATATTATTATTTACATTAACTAGAGGGGAAGTACTTTATCATAATCTCGTAACTACAGTTTAAGAAAAATAAAGCAAAGTAGACTTCAGCACTAAGCTGTACATTTAATACAGCTAAGCTGTATATTTAATACAGCGTAATTTTCGTTTTACTGTGTATGAAAAAGCTCAAAGTATCATGAAATAAAAAAAAATTTGGGAAGGTCAGTTTTTATTTGTAGTATCAATTGAAATTTTATACATTTAACAACCGGAAAAATAAAATTAATTAATTGTTATTAATTATGCAACGAATAATATTCGGTTTAATATATTTAATTTATTATAAAATTCAGTTTTATAAAAAAAATTCTAAATTATTGCTACCGGACTTTAAATTACCAAACGTTTTATTTATTATACATTTTTTTATATAGTACATTACTCACAAGAAACTGGATATAATAGAAGAATTTTTTTTAGCAGGATTTTAATAAAGTAACGAGACGTAACGTTAGAGATGATATCAAAATAAACAAATAAAACCACACAAAAGGAATATAGACAGCTTAAATTTACAACCAATGCTATATGAATTTCGGATTTTTCCTACTTGTTTTACATGATCTTAAATCAAATTGAGTTTTTAACTATGTTTTGTTTTATAAATAAATTTTAATTTGGAAATGTTACTTTTTTAACTCTTATGTAATAATTCGATTACAGAAAACGCTTAAAAAAAACAAACTGATAACACAGTTGTAGAACTTTCCCGTGACGCGGCTTTTTTCTGATGCACGACTTATACACACAAATTAATTTACTCTTAAAATATTTAGAATTTTATTTAAATACAATATTTTTTGTACAGTTCTACGTCAGTGCTACACTAGCGCTCCTTCTGGTGGCAGAGGGTATTACTGACGCAGTATACCCACTTAGCTACTGGTTTTGAGCATATTTTTGGGTGAGTTTGTGATTTTGAAAAAAAAAACATTTTTGCAAATATTAATATTTATTTAATTGTTCATAAATGTGCTTAAAAAAAATAAAAGTGAAATCTCGAGATACTGAGAGTGACCTTGCGCTGCAGCCACACCTCCTTCACCTTTCAAATTGAAAATTTAATGGCATTAATGCTCCCATATACAGAAGTAATCCGACCAAGTTTGGTAAAAATCGGCCCAGTAGTTCTGGATATATAAGATGTGACACCGAATAAACATACACACACGCGTACATACGAACATCCGGAAAACTTCTATCCGGTTTTTTGGGTTGTCAAAACGTCAAGATCCAGTGAAAACCGCATATGCCCAAATTAGACCGATTACAATACTTTCCCCTCTGCAGTTATAGCTCTAGATGGGAAAGTAAAAATTATGTTGCTTTGAAGATTTTTTAATTTATTAGTTAGTTAACAGTTTCGTGTAATTCATTCATTCTCTTCTTTATCCAGATATTATTAAATAAAAGAAATTATTACACAGACAAATGTTAAACGAACTAACTAAAGAGCAAATTAAATAATAATCTTTCATAAAGCAAAAGAAAAAAATTGTTATTACATATACAAAACAAATTGATTAATCATATTTTCCTTACCTCTTTTCATTTAAAAATTTACAGTCGTATCCATAACGGTAACAACTACCCTTTATGAAAAAGGGTAAAAATTCCATGTAATCATTTTCATACAATTACAAAACTTTTTACCGTCATGGATATGCAGTATTCAACTATGTGGAAAAATTCGAATATATAATTCTATTAGAAATTCCAAATAAACTGAAAGTGAACAACAAATACAGACGATGGAATGTAGTACAGATAAGTTTGACGGTTAAAAATAAAAGCAGTGTTTAAAGAACCGTGGTTTGTATTGATTTAAAAAAAATGTAATAATAAAAAGAAAGATAAACGAATGAATTCAGAAGAATTATCAAATAACAAGAAAAAAACTTAACTAAATACTGCCAAAAAATGATTTATGCATTAGTTATTAAAGTAAAAATAAAAGCAATTTTTTATAAAAAAAGCTATACAATATCGTTTTAAACAAAGTTGAAAAGTAAGTAAAAGATTACTTAATTACAGTTCAAACCGCTTAAATACTTTAAAATCCCACAGTGACGGGCATTTAAAGTAAAACTTTTTTTATAAATAAATACACATAAATTACTTTTTGAAATTTTTTACAATCATTGTTTATTTATTTATATTCTTATTTTTTATATTTCTTTTGCATTAATTATTTAAGTTTCATTTTTTACTATATAGTGTATACTATTAGAAAGATATTTAAATGTATCGTGACCACTAAGAAATTAACTAACTTCGTTTATACAATTATTTTAGCTACGCTTTAAATTCAAATATAAACGAAATTTTTGAAAAGCAGATAATTCTGTAATTTTCAAAGCAAAAAATTACTATATTGAAGATTGACAATTACATGCAGTCGGTAAAGAGATTGATGAAATTCGTTACACGCAACAGAAAATATAAAACTGTAATCAAAACGATTTTATCACAACAAAATAAGTAAGATGGTGTCCCCTGAGAATCCATTTAACTAACAGATCTAAATTAACTCTTTTTCGTAAGTTTTGATCTATTCTCAAAATTAAATTCATAACGTTATTGGGGTAGATATAAATATTAATTAAATTCAACGTAACTGTTACTGGATTTAATTTATCTTGAAGTTTTTAAAATTTTCTCCAAGTGAAGCATTTTTTGTATTCGTTAATGAAACAACGAAAATCTAGTAGCAAAGTCTGTACAAATACGTTGCTCATTATCAACCAATCGGTGGTTTTGTAGGTGTTCGTTCTATATAGCTGCATGTATAAAGAAGGTAATGTATATCACTCACCTATATCTTCGTTTCCTTTACTCCTGCCGAAGTGTGTAGTAGAGAAGAAACGCGTTATAATCGACGTCATGCAGTTACTTTCCATATCTCTCTTACTGTCACTTAGTTTCGTCCTGGAGTCAAATCAGGATCCGGCTTATAATTCTCATCTTTTCTCTTTTCTTCTTATCCTATGGACGAAAATCTTGTGGAAAAGAGTAGGAAAACTAATACAACAAACGGATGTGTATATTTCTAAGGAACGTCAATCAAGTAGATGGGACAAAATCAGTAATATTAATGAAGTGATATTCCCTGATTTATTTTTAATAAATTAATAGATTTTTATTAAAATTTTATACAATTTTTTATTACTTTAAGACCCAGATTGCAGTACATTAAATATACTGTAAATAATTAAAACCTGCAGTTACATTTTAATATCAAATGACAATAATTTGGGCTACGAAAACAAAAAAAAATTAAATTTATCATCTTCGGGTGAGAAAATGTATGAAAAAAAATCCCTTTCGACATGCCGGAAGGTGGAGATAGAGTTCACCGGTACTAAATAAGGGATAAAAAAGATTTCCACTTAAAATTAAGAAAAACTTCAAATTTACTCAATACGACAACGGTTGCATGTGAAAAAGGTTTCACATGTTTAGTATACGACAAGCCCTAACTTCTTACAATTCCTGCAATAATTTGGTCATCCCTTGTCGTAAGGGTTGGTCATATAAAAAATTGTTTCAAACAAAAGTTTTAGGTAACGTTTAGAGGACTAACGACCAGTTTAAACCGATTCGATACTGTGCCTATTAAGAGAGATATGATTTTTTTTTGTCTTCGAAACCCCATTTTTTCCACCTTTTGGGCCAACGGTTGGTGATGTCAAAAAACTGTACTTAGATAAGTTTTAGACCCTTATCCAAAAAATAGTTGGAACTTTAAATGAATTCGATATTTAACCTAATAAGAAAGTTATAGCGATATTTTGTTTCTTCGAAAAAGTCTCCCATTTCCAACCTCATGGTCTGATTTTGCCCATTAACGAACTCGACCGAGATTTTGGGCCGTTACATTTTATGTATCATTTTGAAAGTGATTGGTGCAAACTTACGGCAGTTACCGTGTACATAAGAAAGTAATATATATATATATATATATATATATATATAAATTTTCAACTGACGGTGGTTTTGGGGTCAGAGGGACGTGAAACGCAAAAATATGTCGAAATTTCCCGGAATTTGAATCATATTACCCATTACAATAGGTAGTTTTCTTATGAATTCTCCCTAATATTTTATATTTAAAAAAAAATATTTATAGTTTCTGTAATAAAACTCTTATTACGCGTTATTTAGAGAAAAGTTATATAGCTGCAGCAGTAAACAATTATGATGTGAGTTGTAAGTTGCTCTCTAATTGCGTATTTAGAGAAAACTGGTTAAAATAAATCAAATAAATTACTTATATATGAAGTATTATGAAATTAATTTTTTTTTAAATTTCCGAATATTTTAAGGTGTAGTCGTACTCAAAATTTCCTTTGTTGTTCCACAAAATATATACATAAGAAAATATTCAATTTTCCTAGTATACAACCGACGGAACAATTTCATGAGTATTAATTAAAAATATTCCTGATATATAAAGCTAAGTTAGAGATTAACCTACGGGATGTGTACTCAAGACCTTAAAATTTGTAGGTTCTAAGGATCTCAAAAGTTAAAAAGTAACTTCCCATTTGATTATTTACTGATAGACAACAAAAATATTTAGCTATGTTACATATTTTAAGAATTGAATAAGTGAATGACTGATTGATTTCTGTAACAATCATAAATACTATAAGAAGTTGCTACTAAGAAGAAGTGTAGTTGCTGTATTAACTATGTTGATTTTGGTTCCTTAAGCTGCTGCTCACTTGTTCGTAAAGTGAGTGATTGTAATTTCATACATCTAAATGTCACCAGGAAAAGAATTTTAATTTATTAGAAAACTAACAACTAATTAGTGGCGTGGGATTTTAATGGAGCTTTAAAGTAAAACTAGTTTGGATGTGCCTCAAACTGTCTGTTTATCGCATTATTTAAAAAGAAAAACAAGGTAAAATTTTGTGCCATACGGAAAAAATTAGAAATTAAAACACTAAATATTAGTATAAATTTTATAAAAGGTTATAGGAAAATTATAGCTGGAATAAGTTCCATTTAACCGATGAAAATTTATTAGAGAAAAAAATAATCTGTACTCTATAAAAGAGGAAACGTTAACAGGTAATCGTTTATTAAAAATAAAGTTTAGATAACGTGTGAACCTGATTAAAAAATGAGGGAAAGTTATTGTAATAACTTGATCATGACTAAAAAAGAAAAGAAAAAAATTATAATATTTTTATCCTTAAATTTACACGTTTAATGACTTAGTTGTATTTATAAAATAAGAAACTATTTTTTTAATTTTATTTACTTTTAGCAGATAAATAGCGTAAAAGTTGAAGAAACATGATACTTTTAAGTACAGCGCTGGAAGAAATACCGGTATCGGAAACATTAGATGTGAAACTAGTAGAGTAGTGAGATGTAGTACTAACACAGATAACACCTCAGGGGACCGGGATAAGTCCCTCAGCGGGTAAAAAAAAAACTAGCGATAACGAGAGGAAGGGTTGAAAAAGTGTAAAGGGAGAAAAGCAGAGCAAAGATCGTACTAGTAGAATCCAAGTGCAAGAGGATGAAGAAGAGATTGGTGGAGGGGGTATTTCATTACAGCTGCAAAACTCGCCCGGGTAGGTGAGATCTCCTACAACTGCGTACTATAGCACTGTATTAAGCTGCCGTTTTCAATGCAAACTACGGTCGCTCAGCTACCGTCAACGTTAAGCGAACCGTATTTATGTACGAATATTTCAGAAATAGTTCTACTTTAACGGAACATATTTAAAACGTACAGGACACGCGGATAAACAAAATTATAATTTTACTCGAATCTATACTTTTACTTCGAATTCTATACAAGAATTTTTTACATTAAAAGAACAAAAAGAAATTTAATTTTATTTAACACAAATCGCAGTAATAGAATAGTTTTAATAAATAACATACTGAAAAATTAAATCTTTTCTGAAATAAATTAGCGTCGCACAGGTAACACGGAAAAATATTTCAGAGAAACTTCTGAACAGAACCTTTTTAAATGCTGTATATCTTTAAATTTTTCTACTGACAATGGAAATAATAAATAATATTGAATTATCTTTGAAGTTCCCCTGATTCAGTATCACAATTATTGGTAAAAGAAGTAGTTATTATTTGAAACGACTCCCACGCACCATTATATTTTTTCGGAAGAACACACTGGAAGAATTATCACAAGTAAATTTTATTTAAGTTTTGCAAACATGATATCGTTGGTAAAATAAAATCTAATTTGAATATATTAAAATCAGCTTACCGATTGATTATTTAACTTCCTCAAACGTTCTCGGCTATTCCGCCATCTTCAGGAGGCTCGATCTTATAATGATTTACAATTAAAATATATAAATACACACACACACACATACACACATATGTATACATATATATATATATATATATATATATATATATATATATATATTGATAATCATAAGTTAAAAATTGTCAATTTAAAGTAAAAGTAAGTACGTCCGGATTGATTCTAACAAATTTTATCATGTGAATTTTATATATTTTTATATTTTGATTCTAAATTATTATAAGATCAATTCTCATAAAGATGGTGGAATAGCCGAAAACGTTTAAGGGAATTATCTAATCTATTGGTACGCTGTTTTTAATATAATACTTAAATTTAATTCTATTTCTACAATTTGTCGGTTCATGAATGTGATTTTTTATTGACTGCTATGATCATTTACCCCTAATGGAAATTTGTTGCGTATGAAAAATGCCATGCCCGAATCCCGGTCAGGCATGGCATTTTTCAAGGTCCTGGGTTCGAATCCCGGACCTTAGGGTGAAAGGCGGAGACGCTATCACTGGCGCCATGGGAGGCCGGACAATTTTTCTTGTACTTGGGTTTAAGCAAATCTATCCAAGTCATAACCATTACTCACCGGGTTGGTCTAGTGGTGAACGCTCTTCCCAAACCAGCTGATTTGGAAGTCGAGAGTTCCAGCGTTCAAGTCCTAGTAAAGCCAGCTATTTTTACACGGACTTGAATACTAGATCGTGGATACCGGTGTTCTTTGGTGGTTGGGTTTCAATTAACCACACATCTTAGGTATGGTCGAACTGAGAATGTACAAGACTACACTTCATTCACATTCATACATATCATCCTCATTCATCCTCTGAAGTATTATCTAAACGGTAGTTACCGGAGGCTAAACAGGAAAAGAAAGAAGAAGTCATAACCAATGTCTGGTCATGCTGTACTTTAAATGGCATCGGGTTCTGTCGGGCGTCAGCATTATCACTAAGTTTCAAAGCCAACTTTCTGATTTGACACACGTATTTTTATCTGGTTCGATGTAACTGTGGCCTCTTATTGGAAAAAATAATATTAATCTAAACTAATTAATAACTTAATCTAACAAAGACATGTTCCAAATTATCAAGTCAATGTTGAATTGACAATTGATTGTGTATTGAGGAGACGTTATTTGCATTCTTTTTTACAACCGTAGAAATCATCGAAAACAGTTTCTGCATTCGATAACACACGGACATTAAAAAAACACACAAAGACAGTTTTCGTCGGTAGTAAACTTCATTTTTAGTTAATACAACACTGCATATTTTTCATTAAAAAACACTGCAAATGTTTCATAAAGTTAATGGAGATTGCACCGTGTTCTGAACCTGAAAGTTCAAAGAGTTTCTGGATAATAATTTTGCATATTTTTTTCTGTATGTATTTTTAATCTGTATGATTAATGCTTTTTAATTAATTAATTTTTCTCTCAGCTGTGCAATCATTTTTTATATTAACTTCAAGAGCCGATAATATAATTTTTATTTCGTCATAGAAAGAACATGTATTTTTTCTTGGCTAACCGAAACATATATTGTATTCAGTATTAAATATTTTTCTATAAAACTCATGATATCCGGAAATCAGGAAATAAATTTGTGTAGTTTTAACATTTAGTTGAAGGGAAAGATAAATTTTGTTTTTTTGAGAGAATAGTGTGATTTTTTACCTTTAAGAAACCTGCATCTGTCCCGACAGGAGGAGGCAGTGTTTCAACTGCAAGTGCATTGGTCACCTGCGGAAAGACTGTCAGGGGGAGGCCAAGTGTCCTTCCTGTAATGTGCGGGAGCGCTCTCTCGGAGGCCGTGCCTGAAGGGCCACGCACAAGAGATGAGAACTGCGCGCCTGCAGTCTGGGGAACAGCGTGGCTTACAGTTGAAACAGTCCCGTTCAGGAGGGGTTTGGCTACTCAGGTATCACACCTTCGATAACTGAACGGGGACTCCCTGGGCACCGTATGGGGGTGGGGTTAAAAAGCCATAGTCCCGATAGGGGATCTCCTTCGGGGTCCCTTATTGAGGCAAGGTAATGGTTGACCGGAGTCCCAGCGGGGAGATCTCTTTTAGGGACTCCTCGCTTGAGGCATGGCACTCGTAAGGTGAGGGGATTCCTTCTGAGATATCCTTATCAGAGGCGAGACATTTAAGACCCTGTCCCGGGTGTCTGGGTGGGACCTTGGGAACTACATAGGCGGGCCCAAGGTTCCTATCTGGTTGATTTGAGGCGTTGGCACCCCCCGAAGCTTTGTTTATGCTTAAGTGCGGATCCGACTCTGGGGGGCGGGGCAAGGAATGAAGTAAAAAAATAAGAAAAAAACTGTAGACGTTCACGAACTTTGGCAACTGTAGCACAATTTTTTTTACTGACAAGAATTTTATGTAAGCCTCTTTTATCGACGTGGGCCAAACCAGTTGAAGCAAGAAATTTTTTAGTAGTGATCACAATTTGGTTAATAACTCTGTGTAAATAAATAAAAGCTTTATAGCACACAGTAGTTTCAAGTAATTTTTTCCTCTAATTATTTTAACTTTATAACTCTATGAATGATAGTTATACTTGAGACCACCAGTTTTCTTTCGTAGTCTCCGCCTGTCAACATCTTTTACTTCAATCAAACCACTTAGGTGAGCATATTGTACATTCCTGTCACCAAGTAAATTAAAATCATTTACAATATTATTTCGTTCATCAGAATTCATATTATTAAAACAATCAAGTCTTTTACAATGACAAGAGTCACGGGTTTCATGTGCAGGGGCACGAAGTTTTTTACTTACTTCAGAAAGACAGCTGTAAACCTTTCGCATTCTAGTCACATTAACATCTTGACGTTCATAAATAAAAAAAAAAAAAGATTCCACTTTAAACTGCAAAAGCTACATGCATAACTTAGAAGCACAAGTGATGCACAGCCATCACAAACAAAAGTTAAAACTGTACAGGTAATGTAAGATACAAGTAACAGCTGACTGATGGATGGACATTGTTTATTCATCTTCATGTTAATACCTTAAAACCAATTTCTAAAGTATGAAATTTCGATTTGAAATGTTAAAATGCGAAACATTCAATTTTATTATTTTTGGAATTCCTCTGTAACAAATGACGACATCTACTTGATTGTTGGTGCATGTAATCTTCATGTGAATATCTAAAACGATTTTTTAGATTTTTGAAAATTTCGCGAGCGAAGCCACGACGGGAAATCTAAAAACCAATTAGTGGATCCTGTACTAACCAAACTCCTGCTCTCAAGAAATTACATTATACTGATAATTTTTATAAATTGAACAGAGTTAAATTTTTATTTATCATTATTCTCACAAGCATGAGTTTAATGAACACAGGAGGGTCCAGACAGAAGGGGTGTACGGCTCCGACCGTGTAAATATCCCCTGTCTGCAATCGGAAAGGCAAGTAACCATATGGCGCGGACGAAGCCGAGGGGGATGTTAGTGATATTACAAAGTATCTCATGTGAAAAAGTAACCTATTCAAGTTAATTTAAAATATCTTTCTTGGGGCACTGTTGACATGTGTAATTTAAAAATTTATGTGAAAAAACAGAATGAAGAATTTTAAAAAATCCTCGTTTTTTTTATTGTTCGTCATGCAAAATTTCTGGATTTTTTTTTAAAATGATTAATAGTTTTGAGTTGATAAAATAGATCAAATCTGTAATAAAAATAAAACCGTATTGTATTTCTTTAAAGCATCTTAATAAAACGCTTAGCTTATCATTTTTATTCAAAATATTCATGCTAAACACAACTCTTGGGGCTCCTACTAAAACGTCAGTACGAATTTTCAAGATAGAAAAATGGGCTGTCCAGTCGCTGTTTGGCGCCTACAAATATGACAAATAAATAAATAAATAATAATTATACCTTAATCTTCAAAAATAACAAAATCCACCCCTTCCAAACCAGACAAAAATTTGTTTTCCTATTAATTTAACACAATATTCAGCTTAAGAGAAAGGGTCTTATGCTTCCGTTGCCATTTTTAATAAGTTAACAAACTTCAAAAAAGATATACCCAAATTTATTTAAAATAAAACCAGAAGATATTTTTTACGTAATTAATACTACTCTATCGATGACACTACGTAAAACTTAAAAATTATTTTTTAAGTGTTTATACTTAAAATTATAAAAATGGGCTTTAACCCGTGTATTTTTTATTTTATAATTGAGTATTACGGGTTACTGCCACGCCTTCCCTTAATCCATTCAGGCAATTGGTAGGTAGTTTTATTATTTATCCTTGAAGTAGGTACAAGTACGTAAAATTCTTGACGCGTTCGATTATATTTTAATATTATGTAATACATTATATTGCTTAAGAACAGAGTAAAATATTTATTTATTGCTGATTTACCCTACCTACAGAAAAACTGCACCAGTGTATTGGATCCTTTCCGTAAGACCAACATTCGGCTTACTACAGATTCTTTTCAATCTATCGCTGTCGTAACCGTTTATCAGAGAGTGGGGAGTGACGGAGGGACCAATCAATAATGGCTTACATCGGTTGTGTAAGGACACCACTACCTTAGCGTACCCTTTATGATCTTGTTTATGGGAATGCGTTTTACAACCTTTATACTGATCGTCCTTATCCTACGGCTCATAAAAGTGTTCGAACTCAAATTATACTTTCTATGCTTGCTCAAATTATGGGTTACAAACAGTGATTTTCAGCAAATATGTTCTCACTAGGAAATTTCCGCCGTTTTATACTCATTTTGAATTTCTCAAAGAAGATAAACAATATTTAGCATATTAATGAGAGTTTTCGAATCCACTTTGCCAAGTTAATCCACATATCTACGCTTATTTATCTAAACAAGACAGTTTTGGCACAATTTTTAACTATTTTCTTTTCGAATTTTATTGAAAAAGTTGTGTACTTATAAATAAACCAATATTGCAAATTTGTTCTGTTCGACTTTTTCAGGTGAGCATTTTAATTTTATGATTGTTCGCCTAATAAGTTCAGCTTTATAGAATCAAACCAAGAAAATAGCTTTTAGCTACAAAATGAGGGAAGAGAAATGTGAATTTTTGACATATATTATAACAATTAGTATTCTATTACCGTCTTCGGGTTCAGTAAGGGTAAACAATTTGAACACTGTATTATTATTGCCAAATCTTATTACGATTTGAACCATTATAAATTTTAATTGTTATAGAAAGCTTAGATTTTTATGCATTCTAGGCCAAAACATTTTGTATTAAATTATTTTTTCTTCAATATAACAGAACAGTATATAATACAGAATAATTTTCGTAATTAGCACAGACATTGAATGCACCATACAGCACCACGCATACAGCACCATACATTGTACAGAGTGATTCAGGAGAAAAGTTAAATAATATGGAAACTGACTCTAGCGCATGAACTAAGGAAAAACGTTAATACATGCATATATCCGAAAAAACTCTGTTATCGAGTTACGCTAACAAAATATTTCGCCCGGATTTCAGTTCCCCCTTTGAAATGATATAATGCTGACATTTATAAGGTGGTGAAGTCATAATCGCAAATCAGCTGATTTAGAACTCGAGAGTTCAAAGGTTCAAATCCTAGTAAAGGCAATTACTTTTTTACGGATTTGAATACAGATCGTGGCTACCGGTGTTCTTTGGTGGTTGGGTTTCAATTAACCACACATCTAAGGAATAGTCGACCTGAGACTGTACAAGACAACACTAAATATACATTCATACATATTATTCTCAAAAGTAATACCTTACGTTTGTTCCAGAGGGTAAACAGAAAAAATCTAAACCTTGCATTCCTTGATGAAGGCAGCAGCACGATTGACAATGTGAGCGATCAGTTCATCACATGTCTCTATTTTTTGCTTGAATACTTCGTATTCTAAGCAAGTAAGTAATCTAAGTAAGTAAGTAAGCTAAGCTTAGTAATCTAAGGGAGTAAGTTCCGGCGATCATAAATTTTCTCAGAATTAATTCTCTACAAATTTTGATAATAAAATTTACGCATTTATTAATGATTTAACTTATAATCTTTTTATTAATGATTTATTGTACGTATAATCTAAAAAAATCATGTTTCTCGTCACCCAACATTTCCGTTTTGCATTGGATATCATGAAAATTAACGGAGATATAATTCTGGGACCTGTTTTATTCGATTTTCAAGTAAAAAATCATAAGAAATCAAAAGGTATTCCCTTATATAATACCTAAAAACTTTCAGTACGACCTCATTTCACAGGGGTGACTGAAATCCGGACGAAGTTTTTCGCTAGCGTTTTTAAAAAAACAAAACAAAACGTTATTGGCATGAACGTTTTTCCTTATTTACAGCTCTAGGATCAGTTCCAAATTATTTACCTTTTCTCCTTAATCATTCTGTTTGTTCTCAAGTAGGAGGTTGATATTATATGTTATGAATACATTTCTTAATAATTTTGTATCTATTTTCTCACACCACTGTTACTATTAAACTACGAACAGATTGATTAACTTATTTATTGTTTATACTTTTTATTAAACCGAGGGTAAACGGTATGTAGTGTGCATATGCATGCGTACATAATCAATGCATGCATTATTATTATTATTATTGATATTATTACATTATTGTGTGACTAAGTAACAATTTTAAATGGATATTTAGTTTTCTAAGTACTAAACTGATTTTTTAATGACTAGACCAATATAAAAATACGTTAACTACAATGAAGCGTAAAATCGAAGAGATTTAAATCCATTTTAAACTATTGCTCTTGTACGATATGCAGCTGCTACTGATTACAATGCAAAGTCTTTTAAAATGAGTTCAGTAAACGAACTGTTCTAATTTAACAATAAAAATAAAATTGGATTTACTAAAAAAATGAAATAAACGATAAAAAATTCTAATTTCCAATTCATATGATATAATTACAGTTTATCAATTGAAATGGATAAAAAAATGTAAATGAAATTTAAATATTTTTAATTAAACCCTCATTTAAATACAGTCTCATTTTAATTATAGTATAATGTATTAGATATTCATTAGAAAATACAGCTCAAGTATTTACTCTAAGTAAAATTAATTGGTATGGAATTTAAAGTATGTAATATATATTTAAAACAGGCATTGTCAGTTACAGTTGTTATTTTAATCAAATATGGTCGGGAGCTAAAGTAATGAGTTAGATGAAATATATACTAGGCAATTTTAACTTGTAATACACGCTCAAACTTCGCAAATGTGTAATGTACGTGTATGAAAGTGGGTATGGGAAGACTCATATACGTTACAAGCATAAGTACCTGTACCTTAATCGCTTATGAAAGGTATGACGTCATACATCCTTTGCCGATTTTTAGAACTGATGCGCAAGCTATATTACATATAATGTAAGTGATAACAGTGAATAACAATAACGATATATGTTTTTTGATAGCACTTACCATCAGCCTTCTGCACTGCACCTCGCTTGTCGCCTTTCCCCATGTCCTGTTCTCTGCAGACAGCTCATGCGCGTCTGCTACTTCAAAAGTTTATGCGATTACTGAAGAGTAAACTTCAAAGAGATATAAGTAACATCTCGATCGAGTGATTAAATTATTCGTGTTTTAGAATACCGAAGCAAAATTCCTCACAAAGGTTTAGCGGATTTTAAATTATCGTTTTTATTGGTATAAACATGTAGAGTTTGACATGAAATTAGCTTTTTTGTAGTTTAAAGTAGAATTTACGATGAGGATAAACCTGCAACAAAATAAGACAAGAAAATACTAGAAAAGTTGTATGATTAGTATAGGTTTAAGTTTATTTATATTCTTTATAAATTTTATTTTGTAGATTTTACCTAAATATCAGGTTCTGTAAAATGTCTTCATACCACGTGAAAGAAATTTATAGAAAAACTTGATGTTTTAAAAAATTCAATATTAATAAATCAAAATAAATAAAACTAATAAATAATCTGCGATTATATTATAATATAATCTATATAGATATAAAAGTGTTGAAATAGTCGAATAACGTATAGACTGTTTTTTTAGCATTATTCAGTATTTTTGTCCAAATTTAATTCTCAATAATTTAAAAATTAATAATGTATTTTTATTGCAAATTTTACAATTGGAGTGCTTGATTATTAAAACTCAACTAAGCGAGTGCTAATTGGTGAATTGGTTGATAAAAGCAATTTAGCAAAGTATGTTAGTTGTATGTTAGTAATGTTATTAAAGTAAAGGCGCGTTTATTTTAATTGGACAGTGTAGGTGAAATTTTTTCGGTATTAAACATTTTATCCCTTAAGAAAAACCAAAAATTGCTGATATTCATTGTTTTTAGAAACAAATAAAATGTTTACAATAATTTAAAAGATATATACTATAATTTTATATAGTTTACAGGTTCTATTAAGTATACATAAAACCTTAAAAACTGATCAGTCACGTAAATGCAAGGAAAAATTAAAAAAAAGACCTGTCTAATAAATTACTATCATTTTATTACATTTACAAATTACTATTACTATAAATTACTAATCATTACATGATTATTAAAGACATATATACATAATTTAAATTGAATCGGGTAATTAAAAGAAAGGAGTTGAAAACTGATACTGTAAAAGAATAAATAAAATAAAAACATTAATTTGAAGTAAATCACAAAATAAGAAGGGGGTACCGGTACATCAAAATGTAAAATGAATTTTTTTAAATTTGCTCTTACATACTTTATTATGCTTAGTTTGTATCATAATTTCCTTTTACTCCTAGCACTAAGTTCTATCTTTTAACAAGCTTATGAATTTCTTCCTGAAAGAGCACTCATATTAAATTAACTTTCAAACACAATAACAAACAGATAACACGAAACAATATTCTAATAAGCAAATGATATGAGATAACGATTTACACCAGAACAGTGAGCGTTAATGACATTTGATTGAAAGAGAAATAAAAATTTCCCCTTTATTTTCCCTTTTTTAAATGAAAGTAATTTTTGATTGCATATAGTATAAAGATATACATATAAACGTACTGAATTCTCAGAAATAGTAAGATAATTTCAAATCTACGTTGTGAGTGACACTGTACGTAACAAACCTATTTGACAGAAAAAGATGCATGACTGCAACGACATCTCTCGTAATAATGACATCGTACTATAACGCATCGTATTACAACGACATCTCGTTTGTAATAATGGATCGACAAAGTGCATATACTACATCTATAAAAACCAATGAGCGTATTACTTAAAAGTGCATCGAAACTGTTCTATCTCGATAAATAAAATAATGCCCCTCAAAAGAAATAAAATTCGCTATCGGTGGAAAACATATTCATGGATAATATCCATGAAATATTCATACATTGGATAAATATCGACAAAGAAGACTACCGTAGTCCCTATATCGTGAGTGCAACACGTTTGACTCTAAAATTTATAACATAAAATTAAGTCCAAGAAAAACTTGTTTATGACAAAACAGAAACCAGTGGTTGGAATTTTAACATAGCCTAATTAAACTGAATTATATATCTTATTGATATCACCAATCAGATATCAATTATATATCGATATATAATTGATAAGATATCAATTATAAGGTATTATTATATATCTAATTTTACTCCGTAAATACTACCATTAGGTTTTAAATGCAGTTATAAAAAATAAAAAAGAGTCTCAAATTTAGCATTCATTAGCAGCTCCTCCATTCAGATCATACTAAGTGTAGACACTGTAGTGAAACTGGTGGCGGCGGCGGCATGGAACTTCTGCAGACGGAAGAGAATCAAGATCGGCTGGGTCCACTGCAGAGTACAAGAATGGAATGAGGAGTTGCAATGCTACATATGTTGGGGAGGTGGGCATGTGGCTGCCAAGTGCAAAGGCCCAAACCGCAAGAGCCTATGTTGCAACTGCGGGATGGATGGGCACTCGGCCAAGAATTGCAGTGGACCTAGTAAGTGTCTGGCCTGTGGAGGAGAGAGGCACAGGACCGGCGGCAAGTTGTGCCCGTTTGCTATTGAGAAGGGTAAGGAAGGAAGGAATTAAATATGAAATTCCTCCAAATTAATGTAAACAGAAGCGTACCGGCACACACCACATGATGCTAAAGGTGGCGGGAGACAAAGAGATGGATATAGTGCTCATCAGCGAGCCAAACCCCACGAAGATTCACAATGACTGGGTCTCCGACATACATGACAACAGCGTGGTAGGCGTGAGTCGCAGACTGCTATTGAAGTCGCGATACATCGATGTGTTACTAGTTTTGTGATTTCACTTTTATGACTATACGATTGCGTTATGATTATATGCGTTGTGACCATATTATTAAATATATATTACCGAAGTTTCATGCTAGGTTAGATTAGGTTAGTGATTCTATTTGATTAATGCTATGATCATTTGATTATACATACTGTAATGAATTTATTAATGTTTTGTCTGTTTATTGGAAGGACATTCCGCTTTATTAGAAATATTATATAATCATTGTTAGGTTAGGTATATGTTTAGGCTAGGCTTATATTACAAAGGCGAGGAGTCGTGGATTCTCATTGTGGATTACATATAAAAAAAATAAATAAAAATAAAGTAAAAAAAAAAATATATATATATATAAAAAATATAAAAAAAATATAGATCGGATGATCTTAATTGAAAGATCGTTGTTACTTTGTTCCTATTTCACATCCTGGCTCGTTCATGGCGTTTTAAGAGCAGTATTTTATTTCCTTTGAAGGAATAAGATTATCAGAAAACATCGTGTTCGCCTTTCGCATTGAAGGTTTACACCACGTTGAAGGAGTTCACGACAATGTTGAATGTGAAAAAGTTTCACATGTTTAGAATACAAGTCCCATCTTCCTAAAATTCCCGAAATATTTTGGTCATCCCTTGTCGTAAGGGTAGGTCATATAAAAAATTGTTTCAAACAAAAGTTTTAGGTAATATTTAAAGGACTAACGACCACTTTAAATCGACTCGATACTGTGATTAAGGGAGGTATGATTTTTTTTGTCTTCGAAATCCCATTTTTACCGCCTCTTGGGCCAATAATTGGTGATATCAAAAAGCTTTACTTAGATAAGGTTTAGGCCCTTATCCAAAGAATAGTAGGAACTTTAAATGAATTTTTTTTTCGAAAAAGCCCCTCATTTTCACCCCTATGGCCCGATTTGGCCTGGTCCGATTTTGCCCTTGACCGAGATTTTGTGTTGTTATATTTTATGTATCAATTTGAAAGTGATTAGCGCAAAATTACGTCAGTTACCGTGTCAACAAGAAAGTGAAATATATATATATATATATATATATACATAAACTTTTGAACTGATAGTGGTTTTGGTTTCTGGGAGATGTGAAATTTTACGGAAGTAAAAATCATGGTATCCATTACAATCAGTAGCTTTCTTATGAAATCTACCTAAAATTATTTATTTGGATTATTTATGCACGTATTTTTTTTCTTTTTCGTTGAGCTGTTATAATATTAATTATATTACTTCGATTGGAATGGTGATGTGGCTTCTGAATTAATTATGCATGATTCAATAAAAATATAATGTTTAATTTATATTAAATTAAACATTCCCTGTTCGGAAAAAAACATCGACTGCGATCAGAGAGCGAATGCTCATTTCTTTCACAATCTCCTGGACATTGTTTACAAAATGGAAGCAACGTAACTGGCCACTGATCAGTTATACACTTTTCTTTTATCAGTACAGTTTAGATGTATGGTACAGCAGAAATTATTTTTTTGAGCCAAGTATAATGAGTTTCAATAAAAATCTAGCCCATCCCAATAACTGTAATATATTCAACTAAATCCGGGACGAGATACTTGTTATCTTTTAGTACGGTTACGTCATCTGGTTAACTCTTTTCTTATGACATATCACCTGTAGTCATACAATATTATTATGGCACTTGAACATACTTATAGCCAATAAGAACAGGTCTTTTTGGTTTATCCTTATTTTTTATTATCTGAACTTAGTATACTTCTAATTAATGCTGGACATCAGTGAAAGTGAGGTGTGTTCATTCAGTAATACACACCTCACTTTCACACGCGGATTCTTTTTGAATAAATTAAGAATTTTATCATACCTTTCAAAAGTTTCTTTCTTTAGAAATCATCTTGTGTATTAAACAATAATTTAGTTAAATGGAATGTTTACTGAACTATATACAATAATTAAAATGCAGGATCTTTAGCTGTAATTTTTACTTGCAAATAATAGAATGACTCATCAAAAATATTTTTACGTATTAAACCAAATAATTCATTTATTTTGAAAATAAAAAAAATAATTTTATGTTTTGTGACTATGAATATTAATGAAATAAACATTTTAAGAACGTTATGAAAATACTTACTTATTCTTTAAAGCTTTTATAAGAAAACGCATCGTAAAAAGTTAAAGAAAAAAGCCAAGCTTGAAATCACTTTACCGTAAAAAAGGCCGGCGGTTTTTTAAGTATTAGAAACATACTATGGTAATATAAGTAAACCATCATCTTCAGCTGGTTTTATTCTAATATTTCTATACTTTTCTTTACCTTTCATTTCATAAGAAAATAAAGTAAAATGGTTTCCTTTTTATTCGACGTTTTATAGGAGATACTAAACGTCGCGATAAAAAACAGATTTACTTTTAGTTTATTTTAAAAGAAAAAGTAAATTCAATTATACAAATTTTATTTAAAAAACGCTGAGTTATAAAAAATTATAGATATGATAGACGTGGATCCTTCATTTTCCTTTTGAAGGATTTCTATCTCGTAAATAAAAATGCAGAGAATAACATTTTCCTCTTACAAAGTATTTTAACTTTACGGATTCAATATTGAAAAAAACGACTGGTAATATTGTTTCATACCTTTACTACAATTTAAGTGAATCCTAAAACTTAATCCTTTCTCAATGATAATATTGAAACATATAATTATTTTCTTACTTTAATTCCTATTAATTTATTTTGTTCTGAAAAGAAAAATACAAAAAAGTAAAGTTTCAATATAAAAAGGCCAATTATGTACTACAGTATTTGTTTTATAAGTATCATAAAACACAATAAAACAAAACCTCAAAAAAGCAAAATTTTTGATATTTGTAAGAAAAATAAATAAAAAATACGAGATATTTAATCTCACAATCTTCGTGATAAGCACTGAACATAAAAATAATTTTAACTTTCCTCCTAACCTACATTAAAAAAGTTTTAACTATAAAATAAGAAAGTTTCAATTCAATAGGGCAATAACATTAAATAACAATAAAAGACATAAGAAATTTATAGAAATCGAATTCTTAAATGGATGAAGGTTTCTTATAAGACCTGATAAAATTTTAAAATTGTTTCTACTCTCAAAAACGGTCAGTTAAAGAAACCGTCTTCAAAAATGTTATTTCAATTTTTTACTTTTTATTTCTTTGTATATGTGTGTGTGTGTGTGTGTGTGTGTGTGTGTGTGTGTGTGTGTGTGTGTGTGTGTGGGTGTGTGCGCGCGCGCATGTTTGTGCATGCGTGGGGGTATGTATACATCAGTAAGCTTTATACCGAAAAAGTACGCATACTGATAGTTATAACAGCAACGATTCTTTTCATCTTATGCAACATAAGGTGGCACTTTTTAATACTTTGAATCCTTTTCCATAATGTAATACCCGGCACCACAATCCTAAGTATTTTAGGGGTATTTTGAAAAAATTATTACTATTTTCATTATAAACCCTAAATTCACTTGTAAAGAAAGAAAAAAGAGACATCGTCAAACACAATGGGGACATAAATCATATATCCTTTCAGAGGTTTAAATTTTTTAAAACTCTTTTTGTGCGTTTTTAATCATAAAAAAGTTTTAATCGTGGAATAAACGTTTAATAACGTTTATTCCCTTAAATTTTGTTCTTGGGAGAATATATCTATCTGACTGGTTTAAGATTTACGTTATTTCCTTGAGAAAGGTTTTTATACTATCCAATCTGTATAAAAGGCGTGATTTAGATTGAAATGGACAATCGGAGTAGGATTTCCAGAGAGAATTAGATGTTATTTTTAAAGTAAATTTATGCTTCGACTGGGATTGCCTAAAATGACAACGTTTCTTTAACTTTTGTTGTTATCTAAAAACACTATTAGAAAACTCATTCTATGTTGTTTTGAAAAATTTATTTTTATCAGTAGATATTTTTTAACAGTTTAATTTTAAAATAATGGACTAATTTATGTTTTAAAGTTTGTCGTTGTTTTCAAAGAAATATTTTTATTATTCACTTCGGTCAACATAATAAAACATAAATGTAAAAAGAAATTTAAATTAGCTAAAGATTTACGCGTATGTATTTATATAAATATAGAGTATAAGTATTTCCTCATAACTATAATTAAAAAATAAATACATTAATAAAAATGTTGAAAATCTTGTTTTTATTTCTATTTCAAATTATTTATTATAAAAAGACAATCAAATTTACTACAGTACCAGACGCTTAGACGCTTATGCCAAAAATAATTTTTTATTTAAAAAATATTTTAAATCTTTTGAGAGTTATTTAGTAGTACACACCCTTACTGCTATTCATGTTTATTGAGTTTAAATTCATTATTAAAAAAGAAAAAGTTATTTTAAATTTGAATACAGAATTTCATTATTATTAAACTTTTTTGTAAGCATTAAATTAAAAAAAAAAAAAAAAATAGATACCACAATGGATATGTTTTTTGGTTAAAATAAAATGTCAACTTAAGAAGAAAACGGGTTTAATGATAAATTGATTTCTTTTGCAATAGACTAAGCCATCCAAAAAATAAGAAAAAGACAAATGTTACAAAAACAATTTCTTCGATTAGGCTACAACTGTTTGGTGCCCGAACAAGAAGGTACTACTATTTTTATCCGATTGTAAAGAATTGAATAGTGCGCTTTCAACGCTGCCAACATAATATTATAGTTAGAGATTGCTTTAAAAATTTATTTCCTCTTATTTTTAAAAGTAATCCATTTTACACACACGACAATACAATCCACCTCGTTAAAAATGAAAAGGATAACTTTTTTTTTCTTAATAAAAATACTACGTATATTAATATCACAAGCTAGCATTTTCTACGAAATATCTCTATTTACAATTACCTTATTTTACTTTTTTTTTATTTAATCTTTTTATGACAAACTTTATATTTAACCTTTACATTATGTATGATCTATCGAAAACTAAAATTAAAAAATTAATAACCATTCAAAGCCTGCAGCCCTGTAAGGATATAACCCTTTCTTATTGTTTAATACCTATGCATATTAAGTAATATATCAACAAACCATGTGCACAAAAGATATTTTATACTCACATATTTGGTTAGTTTGAAATTAGATAAGTATCAAGACATTAGATTTAACTTACGTCAAGTCAAAGTTCTTATCATTTTGATTGATAAAATTTCTTTATTTATTTTTTTATTTGAATTTTATATTCACCAACAAATTTATTATTTACATGTAATAATAACTCTACTTCTGAAATTCAAGTTACATCTTAGGTTTAAATTTGAAACTTAATACATTGCTAAATAATAACGATAAAAAATGTTATTTTATTTAACAACCACTTTTCAGTTAAAATGTGCAATTCCATTATAGTACTGGAATTTTTTCAGCGAAAAAGATGAACTACTGTTTAATCTAAATTTATTCCTAACTTTCACGTTTTTTGACAAACTATTTCCTGGTTATCAGCCATTTTTAAAATTAAAACAATATCAGTGAAAAATCTTTATTTTAAACATTAAAAAGAAGACTGTTCCGTTTTAAAAACAGAAAATGCTGTGTGTGTGTGTAATAATGTGTGTGCATTATTTTTTCAGAAGAACTGTGAGAAATAATTTCCAGCTTTACCTGCTAAGGAGTAAGGTGTATTTGTTCCTGCTAAGAGTAAGGAGTAAGATGTTTCGGTAAATTTGATTAATCCGGTGATTACGCATAATTACCCGTAAATCAGATTAATCGCCTCCAATGTTGGAGAATTTAATAAATATATATCAATTTATTAAATATACCGGTCATTTTACATATTCTCCATATTAACATATTTTACAATAACAACTCGATTACAAGAAAAAATTATTGAACTTATTATTTAAATAATAAAAATATTACTCTTAATTAGTCGAGGTTAGCGAGCGAAGCGAGTATAAGCTATGGTTTGTTAGGTTATGATAATCTCTCTCTTTTTCTGTTTAACCTCCGGACCCACCGTAAGGCATTACTACATTGGATGAATGAGGATGATATGTATGGATGAAATTGTAGTCTTGTAGTCTCAGGTCGACCATTCCCGAGATGTGTGGTTAATTGAAATCCAACTACCAAAGAACACCGGTATCCACGATCTGGTATTCAAATCCGTATAAAAGTACCGTACTAGGATTTGAACCTTAGAACTATCGACTTCGAAATCATCTGATTTGCTAAGGCGCGTTCACCACTAGACCAACCCGGTGGATTAGATTCAACGTAATCTAAACAAATGTAGCCTGCGCTCGCTAATCTCGTCTTTTTTTTTGTCTTCAACCATTTGACTGGTTTGATGCAGCTCTCCTTGATTCCCTATATAGTGCTAGTCGTTTCGATTCGGTATACCCCCTACATCCCTAACAATTTGTTTTACATATTCCAAACATTGCCTGCTTGCACAATTTTTTCCTTTTCTTGGCATTTCTAGGTTTATAAATGCCAAGTATGTTGGTTTGTTTTTTTTTAATCTTCCTTTTACTATTAATGTGGGGCCTAAAATTGCTTCCTTTGTCCCTATACTTTTCCTGAAACCAAATTGGTCTTCTCCTAACACTTATTCCACTCTCCTCTCAATTCTTCTGTACAGAATTCTAGTTAAGGTTTTTTGATGCACGGCTAGTTAAAATAATTGTTCTGTATTCTTCACATTTATCCGCTCCTGCATTCTTTGGTATCATGACTATAACACTCTTTTTGTAGTGTGACGGACCTTCCCCTTTTTCATAAATATTAGACACCACTTTGTATAATCTATCAATCAGTTCCTCACCTGCACTGCGCAGTAATTTTACAGGTATTCCGTCTATTCCAGGAGCCTTTCCGCCATTCAAATCTTTTAATGTTCTTTTAAATTCAGATCTCAGTATTGTTTCTCCCCTTTCATCCTCTTCGACTTCCTCTTCTTCCTCTATAACGCATTTTCTAATTCATTTCTTCCGTATAACTCTTCAATATATTCCACCCACCTATCGACTTTCCCTTCCGAATTATAAATCGGTGTACCATATTTGTTTAACACATTATTAGATTTTAATAACCTCGTCTAATCAACGTTAAATATATAAATTATATATGTTAATTTCGAACATTGGAGGCGATTAATCAAATTCTTCGGCAATATGCATAATCACCGGATTAATAAAATTTACCTTAATTTATACACATATTGGAAATTTCTGACGGTTTCAAAAAGTAGCGGACTACTGATAAAGTATGTTTTAACTTTTTTTTATGCAATGAAAGACAAAAAAAAAATCCAGAAATCCACATACCTTATATAAGACAAATATAAAAACATGGCATATAAATGTAAAGATCTCTAACACGCTTACAGGTTTTTAACGTTTTATGACATAATACAAACACTTTTCTGGTATTTGAAATCTGTAGTTAGTTTTAAGTTAGTCAAGTGTATGAGGATTGTTTTAAACACCAACACTTTTAAAGTATCTCTAAAGAAACAAATGTGGTGGTTTAAATTCTGGAGATGTAGGTGATCACGTATCTTCTCAAGTCAAACGGCAATTAAAATTTTTGCAACATGGGCATCGTTTCATTAACAAGTAGTAGTAGCACCATCTGAAACTATAAGTTCCGTTCTGTCAGAGCAATAAATTATAAAAGAAAGTCAATAAAATCTTCACTTTTGAAATTTGTTTTACATAAAATGGACGTATTACCGGATATACAGGATATTGAATAAAACACCAATTTCATGACTAATGATTGTTCGTAAAAAGTGTGGTGATGATTGCCACCCCCTACAAATTCGGCTAATTTGTGTGCTCGCAAAGTTACCAATAAGAAACCTGTCTTCGTACTAAACATAATACACAATACCTCATTTTCATTAACAAAAGATTGAAACCGACGAAAACACTATAAACCTTTTTCATGATAATTATTTCAATTTATGAAAAACAATGGGCAAAAAGCAAATAATTTTAATTTATTCGGTGCATAATTACAGATTTATGAAGTTATATAAATTAATTTTTTTGTTTTATAAATTCAAAAAATTAATATTAATATAAAATAAAGCATAATATATACAAATATTTATGTCATTAATATGATTTTTTTTTCCTAATGTGGTCGTTGCAATCTGTTCAACTAGTGTACTATCCCCCCCCCCCCCCCCCCAGGACAAGTGTGATGAGGATGATACATATGACATGTAAAGGAGGTGAAGTCTTCTACAAATCCAGGCCGACCATTCCTGTGATGTGGTTAATTGAATTCCAACCACCAAAGTACACCGGTATCCACTATGTAGTATTCAAATCCGTATAAAAGCAACTTACTAGGATTTGAACCTCAGAAAAATCAACTTTGAAAATCAGCTGTTAAACAACTGATTTGCGACGACGAGTTAACCACTAGACCAAACCGGTAGGCATATCTAATTTTTCGAACAGCTGATTAAAATATCTAGAAGATTGTGAATTAACAGTTTTGCAATTTCATTTGCGATCTTTTACAAAAAAAACACATTGTGATTACAATTTTTTTAACTGATAATTTACAGTTAAAAAAGTTATGATATATATCAATTTTTCAAATTGAAGTACTCTGGCTTCCGCGGCACATCAATTGTGATTTTATTATTACTAAAAAAAATTTAAAATTGAAACAATAACATGATAATATTATTTTAAAACGCGTGGTTAAAATACACTAAAAGTAAATCGTCTAAAATAAAATAATCCAAATTCCAATAAGATTTTTTGAAAACAGTAAATTTGTTTACGTTTTTTTATTTTTTATTTTATCAATAATAAATGTTGCATATAAATTTATTTTAATTTAATAAATGTGTAAAATTGTTCTACTTTCAATGTTTTAGGGAAAAATTATAATTATAAAATATATTATAAAAACGTGTATTAAAAAATCACGTTCAAAACGTGTAACTTTACAGCCTACTTAAAAAAAATTGCAAGCACTCGCTCTCTCTCTCAAATTATAAAACCGATACAAACGTGTGATTGGGAGAGATAATGACTATCAATGGAACCCGACTTCGATTACAAAAAACTCATTACAAATAAGCTGTGAGAGAGAGAGAGAGAGAGAGAGAGAGAGAGAGAGAGAGAGAGAGAGAGAGAGAGCACTGTGGTTTTAATAATAAAAAATATTTCTATAAATTAAATAGAAATAAACTTCAAAATTTTAAGCCAGAAAAGCACCCCAAGCTCGTTTGATAAAAAATATATTTAAACTGTTCGTTGATCCGCTGACTGAAAATTTAGAGAGGGTTCGATAAAATGGGAGTAAATAAACTCAAAGATGATAGATTTCTTTGCTTCTGTTTTGTTGAAGGAAATATTTATTTTTTATGTAAAATATTATAAACTAAACATATCAAATTCTATGTTATAATCGTCTATAATTTTTTTCACATTAAATTTGATAATAATGACGATCTATAGATTTGTTTAATTGAAACGGCGTTAGTAAACTAAAATGAGATTGGAGCGAATCTATCCTGCTTGTTTTTTTTTTATCCCGAAAGAAGAAACTTCTTGAAATATAATTGTTTAAATGCAAATAATCTATCAATTCAATTCCGGTGAATTCAGGTAATTCGCCCTACGGGTTTTGAAGCCATTAAAAATTAAGTAGGATATCTTTCGGGAAATTTCGATTGAACATTAGGGAGCCCACCAGAGGGAACCGAAGTTTTGTAAAATATGTTCGTCTGAATTGGTAGATTACTCCCTCGCCCATCGACTTGTTTAAATAATATATTTCAATTTTTATTCATGAGGATGGAAACAAGACTAAGGAGTCCCTTCACATCAATGAAACAGACCCACTAGGAGAACGTTCAATAATTAAATAGGGTTTAATCTGATCTAACATAATCGACACCTATAACTAATTATTGATTTCCGAAAGCATCATTCCCTGCTATTAAATACACGAGTATTCCAGCTTTTATCAATTGAGAGACTGATAAGGACAACGGGTCTGTATTTTGGTAATTAGGCTCAAAACGTTAGGCTGTAGAAACAGAACACTCTTTGGGAAATATATCGAATATTGTACTATTTTTACTTTTTTGTTAGCTGATGGGGTTAGAAGAACTGGATGCTTATGAGAGATTTATCATATTATTGATGTTTATTACTCTGATGCTTGAAGTCAGAATGCGTTCCAAGTTTCTACAAAGAATGAGTTGAATATCATAATATTTACTTTTCTGAAAATTAGTTAGGATGGTACATGTTTAAGGGCAAAGAACTCTTAAATGTTTGCAAGAGATTACTGAAAAACTAAAAAAAAAATTCCACAGTTAAAGTGGGAGGAGAACGCATCATTTTTTTTCTAGTGAATCTGTCTTTCGTCAAGTTTCAACTGAACTCTTTCACTGTGCAAAGAACTTTCCTTCATTTCCTTTTCTAACATCTGTTAGCATTTTAACACTTCTTTTTCCTCTTCCTCTTCTTTCTTCCACATAGCCAGAATCTTCGATGATGGTAATTTCTATGTAGGATAAGCTACGAGTCCCGACCCTGATGTTTCTTACTTCCTGTCTTCATCAAATTCTGTTTCTCTGCTTATCTTAGTGTGTTCTGATTTCTCATTTTGCCCACCGTTTCATTCACTCCATTTTTCTTAACAATCTCATATCAAAATTATCTACGTTTTTTCTTTCTTCAAACATAAATACCAAACATTAAATTCTACATATGATATTATTTTACAAAACCTGAAAAATTATGTTGGCCAAAAACATCCAAGAGATAGCGTTGCTACAGCATTTATCACTTTCTAAGTTTTATTTTTTAATTTAATTTTACATTTTTTTCTATAAATACCTTCCTTAATTTACAAAGTAAAAAAGTATGGAAAAATATTCCAGGATTTACATGCAGCTAATAACTTTTAGTCGTTACATTTTGTTAGCGAATTAATCTACGAGTTAATTTTCTAATTCAAAATATAAGTATATTGTGTTTAAAATAAATAAATAAATTTACAAAGATAAACGGTTATCCTTTGTTCTGGTCTATATTAAAAAAATAAATACATTATAATATTGTTTTCATAAGTTTTAATGTCAATAAATTAAATTTCATCTAGTATATTGTTCAGCCTGACTTCCTTAAACTTATAATCTCGATGAACGTTGCACGCTAGTAATATAACTAGTACCTTACTATATTATGTTTCGTACAGGCCATAAACATAAATACTGAAATGGAATTAAACAATAGAAAGATCACAATCACGTAGCTCCCGCTATTACAACATAATGAATCGCATTGGCCGAAGGCATCTTTCTCGGTTAGATATAAAATAAAAAATAATCTTCGCACGTAATTTCACAATTATTCTCTCAAAAAAAAAAAAAGTATAAAGATTTACAAAGTAAAAATACTAAAACAAAAAACTGTTTTATTTTTCAGGCGTGTATATCTATCTGAAAAAATTTACCTGTTCGTTAAGATATTTCATTAAATTTTTTAAAACCATTGCGTCAAAAATTTTACTGTAATTTTAAACAGAAAGTCCCTCACACTCTGGTGAAAATGGCTTTTCAAGTTCATTTGCATCAAATTTAACTTATCAAATAATTTCACTGTAAAAATTTTAAGAATACCATTTCAGACAATTATTGTTGAAAAAATGTTTACTTTTTCGTCAATGTTTAATTAACTTTTGTCAATTATTATCCGCAATTTAGATATATTTTTGTTTATGTTGGTAGTACTGTCGTGTTGCGTAGATGACGCATGCGTGATTTAATTGTTGTCTGTGCAGCTTTGATGCTGTTAGGTTAGTTCCGTTATCGCTGCCCTGCCGTTAACCATGGCTGCTCTGCTTTCTGTTTGCACCAAAAAAGAGCAACGTTCAGCGATCCGTGTTTTTATGGTCGGAAGATGTATCAGGGGCCGAAATTCATCGAAGACTTTCGGTACAGTACGGGAACGGTGTGTCAACGAATTGATTGAAAAATCCAAAAATGGTCGCACAGGTGTTACGCACGACGAAAGAGCCGGACATTAGAAACATTAGAAAGACCGTTTACCGCCATAAACGAGGAAAACATTGAGCCTGCACGTGACATGGTTTTCTTAGACAGACGAGTAAATAATGATGAAGTGGTACATCGTCTGCAAATTAGTCACGGTTCTGCCTACGAAATCATTCACAACAGACTTGGGTTTCATAAAGTCTGTGCAAGATGGGTCCCAAAACAACCCGCACAGTTGCATAAACAAACGCGCTTGGACATCTGTCAAAAACATATGGATCGCTATGGTAACGAACAGGACATGTTCTTAGACAGAATCGTCACCGGTGACGAAACACAGATCTATCATTACGAGTCGGAGAGTAAACGGCAGAGTATAGAATTGAAACGTCCAGTTTCGCCCTACAAAAAAATGTTCAAGACCCAACCGTCCACAGGAAAACTGACGCTTACGGTTTTTTGGGACTCACAAGGCCCAGTACTGGAACATTATGAGGAAACGGGCACGACAATAAACAGTGCGCGTTACAGTGAGATGCTTACTGCCAAGCTGAAGCCTGCAATTTGAAGCAAACGCCGAGGACTGCTGTCGAAAGGTGTTGTGTTGTTGCACAACAATGCCCGTCCACATACTGCTGCCTACACTGGTGAAACGCTCCAGAAACTCAACTTTGAAGTACTGGCTCGTCCTCCGTATAGTCCTGATCTTGCCCCTTCTGACTACCACTTGTTTGGTTCACTCAAACAGGCATTAGGGGGTTGTCAATTTACCTCGGACGAACCAGTGAAAGAAGCGGTGCATTCCTGACTCGCAGCTTAATCGAAAACCTTCTTTTATGAGGGCATCAGCAAGCTTGTGCAACGATGGGCCAAGTGCGTTAAAGTGCAAGGAGACTATGTCGAAAAATTATGTACGTGGACGTTTCCTATTTGTATTGCAATAAAATTTATAACTACATTGCGGATAATAATTAACTTACCCTGGTGTGTAGTTTTTTATTTTTATTTTTAAATATTTAAAGATCTCTTGAATCCAAAAATGTAAAAAAAAATAAAACAGAAACTTAATTATTTATGAATACGTATGTATGTTTGTGTAGGCGATAATTTTCCTAAATATATACAGCTGAATATACAGTATAATCATAAAATTTGGTTTGGAAACTGTTGAATTCAAGTAACTCTTGCTATTGAAACATAGTCTTCCTCAGATTTCTTAACCCTGTGGAGAATGGCTGAGATGGTCTGATATTATAGATGGATAGAATAGCAACCCGGGTGGCCAGGGATCCGCCTGGGTGCATATTTAATTCGCCAAAATAGATGTTTTGGCTCGATGACCGGTTAGCTGAGATATGAGCTGTTAGGATGAGAATGGATGTATGGAGAACTCTATGATGTAGCTGCGGTGTGGGAGGGTGTACGCATTGACCTCGATCCTGAAAGCGGACCAAGGTAGAAAGAAATACTGAATGTTTTCATTAAAGGCTTATTAAATTTATGAATGTATTTCTTGTTTTAATTAATTCTTTCAAGAGGACATTGAGTACATTGAATTTTAGGTAAAATTGTCGTTATTGCGATCACAACAATTGGTATGAAGAAGGTGTTGGTATGAAGATAGTATTTTTGATGTTTAAAGACTCAATAAATTAATGATCTGAGTACCTTTACTCTTCCACTTCTAACCGAAGTGAAATATATGAAGATTTTTTGTGTTAAACCTTTGATTTTAGAGGAAGGTACAGGGATCATGATTCCGGGAATCGGTTAATTTGATAGTTTAGGTTTTAAGTTATGTTAGGTGGTCGTGGATGGAAGAGACCATACGAAGGCGATAGTAAGTTGTGTAAATATCTGCGGCATCCTGCAAAGAGGTCAAACAGATGACTCGTGTTGTGTTATCAGATTTAGAGTGTCTAAAAGATGACCTCCGGTAAAGCCCATCAGAGCTACAAATGGAGGGGATAGTGTGGTGATTGGGATCGTCACAAGGCAGGTGTCTTTCCCTCCAGGGGTCAGAATGATGCTATTACATGTTTATGAAAACGGGATGATGGAGAAAAGAATTCTATATGGAGAAAATATTTTATTCATAACTAGCCACGCTTCGCTGTGGCACATTGTGGTTGCATGGATGAGCAATGAGAAACAAAACAAAGCATACGTTTCATAGAAGTTTAATTTTTTAATACTTGTGGATATATAATATTTTTTGTTTTTCCACTGTCTGCGTAGATATAAAGACTATCTGGTTTGCCGACTCGGGAACACGCAACATACAGTTGCCAATGTGAGAAGCAATCCGCATCTAAATCTAAACCACACAATTCTAAAGATTGACCTTGAGCTTTATTGATTGTGATTGCAAATGTCAATCGAATTGGGAATTGCAATTTTTAAATTAAAATGGTGTATCGGTCAGGATTATGGGTATTCGAGGAATGAGGACATCTTCACCTTTGGAAGGCCCCGTTAAAATCGTTGCTTCCACTACGTTATTCATCAATTTCTTAACTGCAAGTCGCGTGCCGTTGCAGAGTTTTGGCTGATTAATATTCCGCAACAGGATAATTGTCATTTTTTTATCGAACCGTTGCTAGAATCAATCTAATGAGGAATGTTTTCCCAGTTCCTCCTGGCGCATCCAAGAAGAAGGTCCCCCCAACTCCGTCATTTATCATTTGCATTATACGATCATAAATGCCTTTCTGTTCACGCGTTAATTTGGGAATGTTTGATTGGACATATGACTGAAGATCACCGATGTTGTAACTCTGTTCACGGCGTTAATCCACATCAAATGAAGCAATCGCAGCTTGGGTGGGTGCTGGCATTCCCAATTGAATAAGAACTTTATTTGCAATAGCTAAGCACTTGTCTTCAATATTTATCAATGCTTCGTTGTAAATGCCTTCTGTAAATTCCACGGTCATATTGGTATTTTCTAGGCATACTCTATGCAAAATATCCTCAGCCATATGCGATCGATATCTTTCCCATAACTCTGTGGGTGATGAAGGGAAGCAAGCGGTCAATATAATTGCGAATAATGCGCGAATTTGGTTTGGATGTGCAGTGTTGCACGCGTCATTAATACATATATCCCACTGTTGGTCGTTTCCTAATAAATTCAGACCTTGGTGAAAGGCGCAGCTCAATCACGACACGACCACACAAAAGTACCTCGATTAAAGTGAATATTTAATTCAGATTGTATAATAATCTGAATCAGATGCAAGTGGATACGTTTTTTTTTTTTTTAATAAACAATGTAATTGGAACAGGCATTGTTTCACATGTGACTGCGGTTGTCGTTAGCTAGTATGGCGAGTGTTCCCCTCGCTTCCGGCAGATGGCGCGGTCACTGGTACACAGCTGACCGTTAAAAAAACTGTTTTCTCGCGGTCGCGGGTATGTGACTGATGCGAAAAATAGAAAAAAACAATCTTTGATGCGGGTTATATATCGTGCTAAAATTTGAGCTCAATCGGTGTAGAACTTTTTGAGTTTTTGAAGCGTACACAAACGAACTTAACATTTTTATAAAAAAAGATTATTATCACCAGTAGGTATTTTTTTGGTAGAGTAGTTTAATAGTTTGGTATAAACTATTAAAGATAATTAATAGTAATATATTTTTATATCTCCTTCTAATCTCATTGCACAAAAAAAAATTCGGGAAACTGGAAAAAGTTATAATTTGACCTCTTTTAGATCACCGAGTAATACATCTCGACCCGGACGCATTGTGATGATAAGATTACTGGGACATATTAAAGATCTTTAGCAGTATTTATAAAAATACTTCCTTCGCCACTTTCCTCCAAAAAAAAAAAAACAAAAAAAAAAACAAAATAACTGGAAAAATAGATTAAAAACAGATGATAATTAGATTAAACTGATACATAATTAGTCACGGTTATGACTAATTATTTCATTCAATTTGAATAGCTGTTTTACTGTTTTTATTCGTTTTTACCAGCTATTTTGTAATGAATAAAAAATGTGGTTTATCTGAAATTGATCTTTTTGTTTGAAAGCCACCATCTTATTTCTATAATCCTAGAAGGTTAAAATTTTCACAGAAGATTTTTTTTTAGAACATCAGTTAAAAGGTCAGTAATGTTTCAATAGAATCAGTAGAGGAATGGGCGTCTGATACTAAATCAGAGGCGTATACCTCTTAGTAGAACACTGTATATATGAAATCTACAGGTAACAGGTAACACTGTATAACATAAACAGGTGCTTCGGCATTTAATTTAACAGGAGCTTTGTTCTATTTCATGGTGAAACACAAATAATATAATTTACACAAAATGTTTTAGAGAAGACTGGATTATTTCATAACCAAGGGAACAGGAAATCACGAAATTTAGTATAGCTTAGTAAGCATGTTAAAATGATTTAATACATGATTATTTAGTAAGATTATTATATAGATAATTAGTAGTAAGTCTAATCAGAATTTTTTATTTTAACATAAAATAAACTTTTGAGTGTAATTTCATAAAATATTTTTATTACTACAAAATCGTTTTTCGTCGACAATACATCGATAATGAAAAAAGCAACAAGGATGGGAAACCCTAGATAATTCAATTAGTGTAATACAAGCCAAATAAAAATCACGTAAGACCGACTAATAATTCACATAGTAAACTTCATTAAATTCACTCGATTTCGTAGTATTCAGTTCGAACGGGAAAAAACGGCATTCGAAAACGAACCTAGAATAATAAAACGTACTTAGGCCTACACCTACACTTTAAATTAATTAGCCTAATACATATTAAACTTAGTCTTTCTCTTCTCAAACGATATACAAGGCAAAAAAAAAAAAATAAAACGACAGGAGGCAGTTACTTCTTTCAATTCCCGGCAAATCAGAGTAAAACGGAACTAAAGAAATAAAAAACTCCCCATCTCATGACTGAGAAAGTTCTTATTCAAGCAATAAATGATAAAATAAACCTGTTTAACAATTTGAAATGAAAACGGTTAGGTCAATGTATGAGCTAATAAAAACAAAGAGGGAATATAAAACGAACCCCATAAAAAGACCTGTTCCATACTCTACGTATTTTCTGAGGATACAGTACCATATTATACTAACGGTGAGCGGATTTCTTATTAAAGGATTTTATCTGTAGCATTTATTATTGTTTTATATTTCGAAATAACACGAAATTAAATTTCTAGACTTATGATTGTTATGTATGACTATAAGCATATATAAGTTAATAACAGTAAGATAATGTAAGATTTCTCCCCTTAATATCATTACTTGCAATTCTCACAAATATCAACCGTTGCAGATACCAATTTAAATATGTTATAGAAATAAGATAATAAAGGTTATTAGAAAATAAAAATAACATTAACAGTTCTCGTTTCATTTGTTAATGTTTATTATGTATTGCTGGGAATGAAATTTAAATTGGAAATACAAAATCAAAGGTAGTGAAAAAATATTGAGAAGAGGAAAATGAGATATTAAATATGAAGTTACGGAAACATACCAGAAAGTTAAATATTCTGTAACTAAGGTAGTAAATTACAAAGGACGAGTGAAATAATCCACTTTTTCCTGTTAAGCCTCCGGGAAACATCGTCAGGTATTACTTCAGAGGATGATATGTAAGAGTGTAAATAAATTATATAGTCTTGTACAGTCTCAGGTCAACCATTTATGAGATGTGTGGTTAATTGAAACCCAACCACCAAAGAACACCGGTATCCACGAACTAGTATTCAAATCCGTATAAAAATAACTGCCTTTACTAGGATTTGAACTTTGGAACTCTCGACTTCGATACTAGCTGATTTGGGAAGACGCGTTCACTACTATACCAACCGGTGGGTCGAAATAATCTACTTAAAAAATGTTAACTGAAAAAAACGAGAAGAGTTTTCATGAAAAAAAAAAGAATTTACTAGTATCAAATATAGATTTGTTAATCAAAAAGGAATTGTTTAAGATATCCATGCAGAGTGAAGCGCTGCATGATAGTAAAACATTAAAATAGAAAAAAATTGAAATGTGGGTTATAAAATATAAGAAGTTAAACTTAGCCCAAATAAAACTATAGGAGGAAATTTATTTCAGAATCTTACAAAGAAATGAATAAAGTTAAGTAATGTTTATGTGGTGAATTACATCCAGTACACCGGGCTAGTCTACCGGTTAACTCGACATCGCAAATCAGCTGATTTCGAAGTCGAGAGTTCTAAGGTTCAAATCCTAGTAAAGGCAGTTACTTTTATACGGATTTGAAAAGTACATCGTGTATTCCGGTGTTCTTTGGTGGTTGGGTTTCAATTAACCACACATCTCAGTAATGGACGAGCCTGAGACCGTAAAAGACTACTGTTCATTTACATTCATAAATATCATCCTCATTCATCCTCTGAAGTAATACCTTTCGGTGGTTCCATAGGCTAAACAGAAAAAAATTCAATTACATCCAGGTTTAATTAATTACATGATTTAGGTGGACCTACTATGGTGAAACATTATGATTTAGGTATCTATGATTTATGAATTTTATGTGGATGTACAGCATTTCTACAGTATTCTACTACAGCAGTTTTTAAAAGTTCTTTTAAAAATTTTTGTATTTCTCACAAATTTTCTTGGGTCAGAATATTTGAGTCTGTTCCGTTTCTGGTAGCGACTGAAGTCTCACGTCAGATTGTTTGATAGTAATTTCATTCATTTAAGCGTAGTTATTAATAGAAGAATGATTTTATTCAAAATAGAATTATATTCTTTATAAAAAATGTAATATTATCAAAAGACAAAGTTTTCGTTCAAGAGTAAATTTTTTATAATACCCTAAGAGCAATGCGGTTTACTCTGAGTATTGGAATGTAGAATTAATTAGCACTGGAAAGCACTAATTACGATGGAATCAGTTTTTACATAGTAGGATATGTTAACCTAAATCGCTTGAGCATCCGCTAACTTGCTGATTTAATTACTGTCATCACATTTGCATATACTATTTGCATGATTAAACACAAATTGAATTTAATTATTTATAAATTTACAATTGGTGATTATTAGTTATAATATTTACATAAAAAGGGTTGGGTATACATAAAAACTTTGACAAACGGGTAGCTTGTAGTTAAATTAAATTACAAGGAGGTTTAAATTAAGTTTCTCCATTATGATAAATATGAAAATTATGATTAACTTACAACCCAGTGGTTTTTATAAGAAACGCAAAAAAAAAAACAAACAATAAATCTTAAATGATGTATTACAATAGTGACAATTTACAAAGATTAGATGTTCAATCACTCTCGGCTCGTAGCTAAAATTATTCAGGGAGCTGCTCCAGAAGAGTTTTTCTTTGTTTTAAAATTGTGTAAAAGGAAACAAACAAGTATAAGATGTTAAGTTATCTGTAAAATAAAAGTACCGAAAAAATATGAATCAAATAGAATACCTGAAAGCAGGATAATATCCAATTCTACACTTTATCGCATTCAAAAATATAATACACGGTTTTTAATCACAACTAACGCGGAATAAAAAATAAACTTCCTTCCACCAGCACGCCATGGTTGGCACTGCGGGGGCGACAGTGCTCTCTTTCCCTTGCAGCCTTGCGTGCAGCTTCCTATGTGCGTGTGCGCACAACACCTCGCCGCTGGAACTGTGAAGCGCACAGTTCCAAACAAAAACTTTTGTATCTTTTTCATAAATTGGAGAATGGCTACTAATATTAAACTTAGGATTATATATTGTATAAATATTAAACAAGTGGAATGAAAGAATTAGAGAAAAAGAGACTAATATTAAATTTTATCGATAATATAAAGTGGAAATAGAGGATGCTGCAGTACTACAATGCCTATACGCAAGCCGCCAATCCGTTGTATTAGACGTAAGCCTCTGCTATTAGTTGAAAAAATTCATTTTATATTCTTTGCTTTAAAACATCATTAGACTTCGTTAGAAGCACATCAGATAACAATAATTTGGCATATTTTCAGAAAAATATTGCTTTTATTTAGGTTTTTATTAATGTTTTTTCCTTTTAATTCATCTTATAATTTTATAATAAGAATTTTACTACCTTACGAAAACATCATCTAGAAAAAATAACAAAAGGCTTAACTTAACTTTTTTACTTTTTTTTGATACTTTATGTATCCATTTGAAAGTGATTTGCGCAAAATTACGGCAGTATAAACTTTTGAACTGACAGTGATTTTGGTGTCTGGGGGATGTAAAACGAGAAGATATGTCGAAATTTTCCGGATGTCGAATAATGGTACCCATTAAAATAGGTAGTTTTCTTATGAAATCTACCTAATAAGAGAGATAGGATTTAATTCGACTACGTAAGTGTATATATGCTAAGTCGAAAGAATTTGCAAAAGAAAGAAAATTTGAACAAGTAAAACAGTACAGATAAATGTAGTAAAATCTGGACCTATAGTTAAGGAAGGGATTACCTAAATACTATGCATGCTTTGTCTTGTTGTACGTAAGTGAAGCACGGACGATGAGGAACAAAGAGAAGGAGCGAATTGAGATATGGATGTGAAGAAATGTGGAAAAATAAGATGGACGAATAACGCGAAAAATGATGACGTATTGAACAAGATTAAAAAAAAGAAAGAGAACTTATGCGGGAAATAAAGAAAAGAGGAGGAAAGGACATGTGGTTAGGAGATGTGGAATATTGTCGGAGAAGTTGATATTATCGGAAGCTGCATCTGTTCTATTGTACGCCGCTCCGGCTTGGGCAGATGCCTTTAGAATAAAAAGAATTGTCAAGAAAATCTCCACGCTATTCCGAAGAATAACTACTGAAATCACAGCGGCATAAGGACTATTTCTGCCGATGCAGCACAGGTGATGGCTGAAATCCCACCGGTCCAGATGCGTCACCCACTTTCTGAGAGTTTATGACGGTATGCCATCCGTAGACTATAGCTCTGCTAATTGAAGAATGGCAAACTGATTGGGAAGACTCGAGCCGTGGAAGATGGACAAGGGAACTAATACCTAATAGAGCTAATAGAGCCATGGTTGAATCGGGAGGCATAGGTTTCCACCTCATCCAGTTCCTGTCCAGATATGGGAAGTTCTGTTCCTATCTCCATCGCTTTCGGAGAAGGGACTTGTGCATAACATGGTGAGGATGATACCACGGCGCATACATTCTTTGCATGCTCTAGATGGATGCAGATCAGAGAGAGCTCTGGTCTTGGCTGACTGAACGCTTCCAACATCGTAGACCACTTGGTTTCCGGATGCAAGTCATAGGAATCAGTGGAACGACTCATTGAGAGAATCTTAAGAACCATGGAGTCCGAAATACGAGAATGGTGCGCGGACTAAAGGACCTGAGACGTGTTCTGTTAAGAAGACTTCAATAGCTGGAGAATGTAGGGCTGATGGACAGCCCCTGCGAAGCCGCCGTTCGACCACGCTTGCGAGGATGGGGGGCGGTGATGAAGCACAGAGACTCCAGTCCTCCCGAGCTCGAAGGCACCCAAGGGGCTGCGTGATGCTTAATTGCCGGGCGAGCCCCGAGAGGAGAGGATCGGTGAGCTATGAGGTTTAGTCGTTAGGGTGCAGACACACGTACGCTCTCTTTATAAGATGTAGCGGAATCTATTGGCGAGCCCAACACTCCGCCCGTAAATGGGGTTCTCAGACGGATCGGAAACAGAAAAAAATGTGTTTAAAAAAAATGTCTTATTACCCAGAAAATCTAACTCCCTTTGAGATATAATATTCAGTATCTCTTCACTATCTAACCTGTTTTTATTATTTTAATTCTGAAAGAATTCCTTTAAAACACAAATTACTATACCAAATTTCAAGAGAGTTTGTTAAATCTTCTTGTTACAAAAAGCCAAATAAAATTAACACACACACAAACACACATATTTTGCATTTTTTCACTCAGACGTGCTCAACAAGTTACAAGATTAAAAAAGATAATTAATGGCTTAATAGCTAATTAATAATGTTATAAACTAATTTTATTTCATTACAAAACTAGCTGAGAGATAAAATAAACCATATCTCAGTTTGTATCTTAAATAGAAAATATTAATAACAGGAAAGATTGTTACGTCATTTGGTATAAGAATTAACTAGCTATAAAAAGAATGCAAGAGAAGATAAAAAAGGCAATCTTTAATTTGGAAATAAGTGCTAGATAGGCAAAGGATTAACTACTCTGTTAATCCACGTTGCTTTTGAATTTATATGTACTCAAGGTGCAGTACCTGCTTTTTAAATAAGCCATATTAAAATTGAAAGCGTAAAATTATGCAGCTGAGTATCCTAGGAGAGATTTTTTAACCGTTAGTTTTGATAATAAACTATCCTATTTCAATAGTGTACTTTATCCTGAAGAAAGCAGAAAATAAAACGCAATCTAATTAACAAACAGAAAAGATTAAACTTTTTAAGATTCAATTTTTATAACAGAATATACATAACCAAACCATAAAAAAATTAATTCCTTAATTTTTGAGAAGAAATATATCTGAAGGAAAAAAATGTTTAAATAAAATTAAACACGGGCAATTTTAAAATAAAATTCTAATTAAAATTAGAAAAGTAATCTTAGAAAAATGTACTTTCTCTTTTAAGAACATTTTTTTTGTAATTAGTGTATCTTTTACTTTCTTTTTAGTTTATCGCAGCTTTGTGTCATAATCAAAGAAAGAATAATGTCTGCTCCATCTAATGCACCCTTGCAGAAAATAAGTAGACTCGGCAGCTTTTAAATCCACCTATATCGACCAGCTTTTCGACTTAATTTTGATTTACGAAAATCGAATTGAAGAATTTCTTTCTGCAACAATTAATGTAATACACACACACGCGCGCGCGCATGTTTGTTACATAAAACGTTATTTTTAATGCAAATGAATAATAACGCGTAAAGAAATTATCATTTACTTAATTAGTAAAAATAAATTACAACTATTGTGGTACAGAGTGTCCCACGAAGAAACGGTTAAACTTTCAACGGATAAACATGCTCTACTGGTGAATAATGAAAAATGTTAATATAAGAATAGATCTGGAAACGCTTGGATTTCGAGTTAGGTTAGTAAAATTCGTCCGGATTTCAGCTCTTCTATAGGAATATGGTTCCCAAATTAAGGAGAAAAGTTAGTTGTTTCTTATGTACGAGGGTTATTTTATTTTCAAGGTCCGATCGGTCACGAAATTAAAACCACAGTAAAAATAACATTTTTTTATTTGTAAAAAGTACTTACATAGTTACGCTATTTCTCTACATAGTCGCCACTTCGATTTAGACATTTGTCGTAGCGTGGTACCAACTTTCCAATACCCTCGTCATAGAACGGAGCCGCCTGTGTTTTCAGCCATGTTTCTACGCTGGTCTGCAACTCGATGTCTGTGCTAAAATGTTGTCCTCCTAGCCAGCGTTTCATGTGATCAAAGAGGTGAAAATCGGATGGAGTCAAGTCCGGGCTCTATGGTGGGTGATCAAACACTTCCCAAAGAAAACCTGCAGGAGCTTCCTTGTTACAGCTGCAGTGTGCGGCCGAGGATTGTCATGGAGAAAGACAATGCCTGATGACAATATTCCTCTCCGCTTATTCTTATTCACATCATTATCGGGCACAAAATTCCAACCAATCGTATTCTTTGTTTTTTAACCAATCATAAGGTGAGAGTAATTCTTATCATCGCCAGGCGTGGTACCAACTTTCCAATACCTTCGTCATAGAACGAAGCCGCCTGTGTTTTCAGCCATGTTTCTACGCTGGTCTGCAGCTCGATGTCTGTGCCAAAATGTTGTCCTCCTTGCCAGCGTTTCATATGAGCTAAGAGGTGAAAATCGGATGGAGCCAATTCCGAGCTGTATGGTGGGCGAATAAGAATAAGCGAAGAGGAATGTTGTCATCAGGCACTGTTTTTCTCCATGACAATCCTCGGCCGCACACCGCAGCTGTAACAAAGAAGCTCCTGCAGCGTTTTCGTTTGATCACCCACCATACAGCTCGGACTTGGCTCCATCCGATTTTCTCCTCTTTGATCACATGAAACGCTGGCTAGTAGGACAAAATTTTGGCACAGACATGGAGTTGCAGACCAGCGTAGAGACATGGCTTAAAACAAAGGCGGCTCCGTTCTATGACGAGGGTATTGGAAAGTTGGTACCACGCTACGACAAATGTCTAAATCGAAGTGGCGACTATGTAGAGAAATAGCGTAACTATGTAGGTACTTGTTACAAATAAAATTTTTTTAATTTTCACTGTGGTTTTAATTTCTGACCGATCGGACCTTGAAAAAAAATAACCCTCGTAATTTGAGCTGAGAAATAGAATATAATAGGCCCCAGGACTGTACCTTCTGCAGTTTTTATGATACCCGACGTAAAAAACAAAATTTGGTATTGAAAAACAAATTTTTTTGGGTTTGCAGTACAAAACCTTTGTTAAATGATTAATAAATGCGTTAGATTTATTAACAAAACTTGTAGAGAATTTAATTTTGAGAAAATTATTATAAGCAATACAGACAAAAATGAACAAGAACAGATTAAATCACTAATCGATTTATATGGTCTTTCGGAAAACTCCATATATTTAATGAACCTTTTTTCAGTCGGACCCATAGGCAGCTGCGTTCGTTTTCATGAACTGAAGGTACCGATAACTTTATTAATAACCAAAAATACTTTGACAGTTTTTTTAATTGTTAACAAAAACGAAAGCTTTTTTTAAATTTGTTTCGTCTACTCGATTCTTCTGCAAGTTTACTACCTTCGTTGAAATAGTTACTTTCAGTAGTACTAACACTGTTTATAGGTTGAATAAGTAATACCATTATTTCATCAATTAATGGTTTAAATTTTAAACGACTGCTTTCAATTTTTTTTTTTTTTTACTTTCATAATAAGGTTTCCTACAATTTTTATTAGTTATATTCATTCTATTCTAAACAACAGTTAATTACTGAGCATCTGACATCAAAAATGCGTTGTGTAACGCTACACTTTTTTTCATATCTTAACATACCATCTCCAGTAAGCTAAAATCAGGATTGTAAGGAAAGAGTTTAAAAATAACCCATTTTTATAAAAATCCATCAAAGTGATATCGTGTTTTAGCTTTATGCAACTAAATTAATTCATATAAGTATGGTTTTAGTATCAAAAAGTAAACAGAATACGGTTCTTTTCAACCAGTTATTCATGTCACTATTCTTGGAGTTAAAATTTGGGGCTTTATTATTTAGCGAATTGTGATGTGGGATATAATCGAGAACTATCACTGCTTTTAAGGAAGACTGGGAATTAATTTCTCAGAAACCAATTTCATAAGATTGTGTAATTCATTATAGTCACTACTACTTGATTTTTATCCAAGTTGACATCATGTTTGGAACGAACCTCATTTCTCAACTGACATGTATTATTACTAAACGATCACGTTTATTATAAGCGAAACTTTAAGCCCTTTGCCACTATTATCGAACTATGACAGTTTGTTAATGTGAAGATAAAATATAAAATTTGTCCAAATAAAGAATTACCTTTTCTATAATTAATAACTACCGTCTTTAAATATTAATTTTTTTTTCAGTTGAACATCAGGTTAACTCAATTAAAAATTACATGTTATTTTTTGGTTTACATCACTTAAAAACCTAACTTTTTCAGAATAAAAAAGGTAAAGTAGTTTCAGCACCATCAAAATCAATAGAAAATAGCAAGTTCTTAACTCATTGAGCCACTGAGTCTATGACTATTTCTTCTCTTAAAACCCGTTACCTCTTTTTCTCTACAGCTCCTTTTTTTATAACTATCCAATCCACTGACAAATTTTGAGTTTGATGATTGATGTCCTCCCATAAGCCATAGCAGCAGCAAAACTATCATTAATAAAAGAAAGGCACAAAAATAGGCACACCTGAATACAACTTAGGCTGTAAACCACAAAACTAATTTATAAAACTACGAAAGCTAATAAGACTATGTAAATATTTATTAAGTGACTATGTAAGACAATCAAAGTACCAGTATAAAACAAGCTGAAGTTTTAGCGTTTCCATTTTCTTGTTTAGAAAATGGAAAATGGACCAATTCCAGGTGAATTGGTCCATAATTTTTTTAACTTAAAAATTATCTTTATCAGCATTAAATTTATCATGCAAAAATAGGTTGGGGGAAACAACTTGCGTCTACCGTTTTTCTCATATACTTTTTTTGTACATAGAATGGTAAAATGTTCAACTTTTAAGTTTAACTTTACACAGGTTACTTCATCACTGATCCTGTTATTACGACAGAGAATTAACCTAAACAGGTTAGGCTCACGAAGACGGTGGGAATTTACAAGTTTAACACATAATTTTTAATGAAATGCATATATATATATATATATATATATATATATAGGTTCATGTAAAACCGTTTTAGCTATTTTAGTACACCTTTTTTCATCGGAAAAGTTGATAGCAAAAAAGGTTTTCGTGTGTGCACAAATACAGGGTCGCGTAGACGGGTGTTTAAAAACATTCTTCATACTGTAGAACGTTTTAAGCTATCATTTCGATAGGAAAAGAAAAAGGTTCAAAGACCTTACACGTCTTTACAGCACGGGGATTTTTCGCCTGTCGTGTTCACCTAGATTAACACACTTCACGGCAATCTTACGTTAAAAATACACAAGTATATTAAGCTTGCGTAGACCGATATCTATTTTACATAATATAATTTACACATATACAGAAAGATAGTGCAACAACCAAGTAGATGTTAATGTAGACTCACCTGTTAATGTAGGTACAAAGTGTGTTTTAGTAGGAAGGATTGGATGTATCCTTCCAAAAGTGTAAATATATTTTTTTTTCTTAACATAAAATATGCTATGAAAAATAATAGTAATTCCACTATAATACACTAATTGTTTTTAATACTATAATTTTCAAAGTAAATGCTTTTTGATAACTATTATTAAAAATAAATATGTATATATATATATATATATATATATATATATATATATATATATATATATATAATTAATCCAATAAACGTAACATAAAAATCTTACTAGCAAATAATAGATTAACAAATTGAAAAACGATTAATATTTATGTATCCAACTTTTTTGCTAAAAATAATTACATCTGCAAAATAATCCCGATTGTTGGGAGTCCAATGTTACGGAGATGGATAAATATAATGCATATCGTAGTGAATACCTACCTTGTTTAATCAAGCTAGTGTATTCGTCCGGCACACTATAGGTTATCATGAACAAAAAATTATGAATAATAAATTTAAATACCTCGGTGAAATCATAATCCCTAACATTTTAGAAAAAGAAAAGCAATGAGAGAAAGAGTCAAGAAAATGAATCTCGCCTTTAAGTTAACAAGAAACATCTACAAAAAAAAATTACTACCTTATAACACTAAACTAAAATACTACACACAGTCATTTTACTCGAAGCCCTACATGCAGTCGAATGCCTCGAAAAATTTTTTTTTAAAAACGAAATTCACATACTCAAAAGCGAAAACGAAATTTACAGAAACATAGATAAAATCTACAACACAATAAGAAAAAGAGGGTTACAATTTTACGGCCACATGTACAGAACGGATCCACAAAGAATTAAAAAACAAATCTTTGATACATTTAATGCAGCAAAAACTAAACTCACACGGTTCTTGGAAGTTGGTAAAGACATTAAAAATTAAACGTAAATGAACACAGTACAAAACCGAGAGCAATTTAGAAAAACAACAAAAAAAAAACGGTAACTTCCACAAAAAGGCAAAAGACTAGGCATAAAATGAACGGAAGAAAGAAAACAAGAACAAAGTAGCAGAACGAGAGAATACTCAAAAAAAGAAAAAAGAATAATTGTTTGATTTTATGTGTGTTAAGCCTAGAAGCCTAACCTAACGGGTTGGTCTAGTGGTGAACGCGTCTTCCCAAAATCAGCTGATTTGGATGTCGAGAGTTCCAGCGTTCAAGTCCTAGTAAAGGCAGTTTCTTTTATACGGATTTGAATACTAGATCGGTGTTCTTTGGGGTTTCAATTAACCACACATCTCAGGAATAGTCGAACTGAGAGTGTACAAGACGACACTTCATTTATACTCATACACATCATCCTCATACATCCTCTGAAGTAATATCTGAACGGTAAGTCCTGTAGGCTAAACAGGAAAAGAAAAGGCCTGGAGGCCAAATCGAAAAAAGTTATTAATATTGTTTTTAAAAAAGATAAAAACATCAAACTAAGTCAGTGTTATAGATATGCTAAGATATTTGTTCAGAAATAAAAATTCCCAAAAGAGAATTTTATTAAGAAAAGATCTCGATAACAATTGCTTCATTTGGTGGTGCAATGAAAATATTTTAACAAACTGTTGCAATGGCAAGTAATAATAAATAAGGATTTGTCGATCGGATAAAAATTTACTGAATGATATATGAACTACGAATAATTCTGTCGTTAGGTTATTTTCAGTTTAGTTGTATCCATCGATATTTCTTTTCTATAATGTACGCAAATAATTGTGATAAAATATGAGAAATACGTATAATAACCATTAAACTGTTACAGTTTTTATATACTGCAGTAACGATTTCTTTTTATTGTTATTATAGCTTTTGTTCTGAAGTGACAGCAGGATATATATTATATGGCAACAAGATGGTTTTTCCCCGCAAACATTTATTACACAAAACAGTTTTTTGTTTAATTTTATACCGAGTACATTTTCACGATATTACACACGTAATTTTTGTTTATTATTTATATATTTCTATTATAAAGAAAAACATTAATTTTTAAAATAAAATAAAATTTTACATCACAAATCATTAAAATGTCGGAATGGCTTAAGTTACAAACGTTGGAATTGAACTGGTATATTACTTTTTGGCAGATGTTTTATTGTATTAAAAAAAAAATCGGTAGATTTATAAGAAATGAATGGATTTAATTTAGCGCTTTATTTAAAATGAAAAAAAGCTAAAAAGTGTGTAATCAGATCTGACCTTAGGGCACTTTGCTCCTACATCAAAGGGATGTTAATTAATGCTCCCCCTCTTTCTCCACTACTCCAAAAATTATTTCGTTTAATTATATAAACAACGATTAAAAATATATTAAATACTTTTTTATTATGTTTATTAAAATATTAATTCTGATTCTGATTCATGCGTAGGATTTTTTTTTTATATTATGTTTTACTTTTAACGATTTATTTTACTTATTATTCTTTTTTAAACATTCGAATAACTATGAATAAAGAACAAATGTTACAATACATATACAAAAAAATCTAATATTTTTTTCATTCAAAACAAAAAACATATCCCTTTCGGCACGCCGGAAGGTGGAGGTAGATTCCACCGGTGTTAAGTAAGGGTTAAAAAAGATTTCCACCTTTAGTTCAGAAAAACTTCAAATTTACTCAATACGACAATGGCTGCATGTGAAAAAAGTTTCACATGTTTAGGAAACGACAAGCTCCGTCTTCTTACAATTCCAGCAACATTTTGGTCATCCCTTGTCGAAAGAGTTGGTCATATCAAAAATTGTTTTACAACAGTCTTAGGTATTTTGATAGTGTATGTTTGGAGTGTCGCTTTATATGGAAGTGAAACTTGGACAATCGGAGTATCTGAGAAGAAAAGATTAGAAGCTTTTGAAATGTGGTGCTATAGGAGAATGTTAAAAATCAAATGGGTGGATAAATGACAAATGAAGAGGTATTGCGGCAAATAGATGAAGAAAGAAGCATTTGGAAAAATATAGTTAAAAGAAGAGACAGACTTATAGGCCACATACTAAGGCATCCTGGAATAGTCGCTTTAATATTGGAAGGACAGGTAAAAGGGAAAAATTGTGTAGGCAGGCCACGTTTGGAATATGTAAAACAAATTGTTAGGGATGTAGGATGTAGAGGGTATACTGAAATGAAACGAGTAGCACTAGATAGGGAATCTTGGAGAGCTGCATCAAACCAGTGAAATGACTGAAGACAAAAAAAAAGTCTTAAGTAATGGTTAGAAGACTAACAACCACTTTAAAACGATTCGATACTGTGCCTATTAAGGGATGTGTGACTTTTTTGTCTTCGAAACACCATGTTTTCCACCACCTGGGGCAATGGTTGGCGATATCAAATAAATTTATTTAGGTAGGTTTTAGGCTCTTATCCAAAGAATAGTAAGAACATTAAACGGATTCGATATTTTACATAATAAGAAATTTATAGCGATAATTTTTTCCCATAAAGCACCCCCTATTTCTACTCCCATGGTCCGATTTTGCCCACTAACGAACTCGACCGAGGTTTTGGATCGTTATATTTTATATATCAATTAGAAAGTGATTAGCGCAAAATTATGGCAGTTATCGTGCCCACAAGAAAGTGAAATATACGAGTTTGTGTGTGTGTGTATAACATTTTTAACTGACGGTGGTATTGGGGTCTGGGGGATGTGAAACGCGAAGATAAGTCAACATTTTTCGGAAGTCGAACATAACAATAGGCAGTTTTCTTATGAAACCTTTCTAATATTCAGGAAAAAATTAAATACTGACAAGGGTAAAATTTTCAAATATAATATATAGAAAACTTTTTAGATTGGAAATGGTAAATAAATTTGTAAACACGCTACATAAATCTAACTGAAGTTTTATACAAATAAACATTTTTATTTTAAACTAAAATCGTGCAAATTTTGAGTACATAATAGTTACAAAACAGAAAGATAACTGAAAAATTTCACACTTAAAGGTTTTATGAGCTTTAATATTTTTTATAAATTTAAAGTTAAACTAAATGAGCAATTTTTGAATAGGTGTCGGCCGAACACAGACTATAAGAATCATTGAATATTGAGATAGGACATTAGCGAGTTGTGGAAACAGGAGTGCATTAGTGGATGCAGAGCATGGTTGATACTGTTACAGTCTATCTTACAGTTGACTTCTGTTCACAGAAGTTTAAGAATTAGCCTGCAGTATTAGTTACATAAACTATATTACGTTTTTTTACTAAAAAGATGAATGTAGCTAAGTTGCTTTATTATATTTACTTTATATTGTAGTGTTATATATATATATATATATATATATATATTTAATCTCTGGTACCACCATTAGGTACTGCTTCAGAGGATGAGATGAATGATTTGTAGCGTGTGTAAAAATGCCACGCCTGACTGGATTCAAATCCGGGAACTCCGGATGATATATTTATCTAAGCTTATTTAAGTTTAAGTTTATATTTACCCCAGTTTATTTTTCTTATAAAATCGAAAATATTAAAATATGAAGTGATAAGACTTCTAAACTTTCTCCTTAAATGATTCATTATATGGGAGTATATTTGTAACTTATTTGTAGTGAAATAAGGCAATAGGTATACTAACCGGTATAGCGATTATAGTCTTAAATCATTCTCAATTATCCTTATGCCTGCTAGAACCTAATACAGAAGATAGTTTTGTATTAAGTTCTCTTTATTCATAATGTTTTATTTGAGCGATATAAAAATATTTCGATAACGAAATTAGGTCTACATTTGATTTTTTAAATTAAAATTCCCCATTCATCACGCAGCCACTGCAAACATGGTCCCCAAATCCTGAATGCCTCGCTCGCCGCATACCAAGACGGAGTCTAGTCTAAGAACGTACTGGATCGCGCAGACCACACTTTTTACTTTTTGCTAGGGAGTTAAGTGTTACAACATTGTGTCTATTTATCTTTGGTTTTCCAATAACTTTTTAACTCTGTTGGTTTAGCCGAGTAAAAAATAATGATGTTTGCAAACATAATACTTCGCTCGTGCTGGAATTCATGAAACCTTTCTTTCATTGCCTAGATTTAAAATTGTAATATTTTTTAACTGAAGCGGTGGATTAATTCTACAACTGATAACGATGATATATTATGACAGACCAGAAATTAAAAAATGAAAGAATTATAAAAAACTGTTTGTTATAATTTATGTATACTATCCCTTCAAAAGTAAATTTGACTTAGGTATTTATTTTTCAACCATTAATTTTTAATATATATAAAAAGTATGCATACAGGAAGGAAAGAATCAAAACTGATAGTATGTAAATATATAAATATATTACTTCCCAAATTTTATTCCGTGTGTATAAAATTTAATGATGTAATTTTTAAATTTGTAAATAAAATGTAAAATGTGGCTTTAAATTTTAGAATTGCATATTTAGTTAATAACTATGTAAATAACTACATGTTGAATAACACGCAAAAAGTTAATATTACCATTTTAAATTATAAACAAGGAAAGATAAAGACCAGATTGTCACGCACCTCGTAAACTGAGAAATATAAATAAATATTAAGTTAATAATAACATAATATTATAATCAACACTATTCTAAAAACATGATAAAATCTTTAAAAAATATCATTTCTATCCTTTAATAAATACATTAAAATATGAATAATACAATTATTAAATTATAATTTATTTAAATATGTAAATAAAGAATATTTAAAACTAATATCGAAATTGAAGATCAGCTCTAGGGGGGCAGTGCTAATGAAGTGGTTGGTATTTCGTGTTTCAGCTTTTGTGAAATAATTTAAATGCATATTTAGAGAATAGTCCAGTCGTAATTTTAAACATTTACACTATTTTTTAAAGCAGAATCAAATCTATTTTGTTAAGTATTATTTATATATTTTGAGATCACTTAAAAGTTATTATTCTGGTATTATATTAAAAAAAATATATATATTACAATCAATTCTCGTTACACTATGAATTCAGGAAGGGATGAGGCTTGACTATCAAGAGCTAGTGGTAAAGATATGCATTGTGTAGAAATAAATAAATATAGGTACGTTTATAAATGTGAAAAAAGTATGTGACCATTTCAAATCGGATGAACTCAAAGACACGGAAGGATAGATAGGAAAATTAGAATAACGATTAAAGAATCAGAAAAATAATCATTATTTGAATCAGATATACGGATATATCAACAAGGACGTACAAACTGACCAATTTTATTTAGGAAGAATATTGAGGTTGCCTTTGTCCAGTCGTATATAAAATGAAAATTTAAGATACGAAAAAAACTATTTTATATAAGGATGAAGGGACTAGATGAATGATGTTTTTAGGAGACGAAGTAACAGAGTGTTCTACAAGATGATTTGAAATTAGAAAATATTATGGTAAAACTCGGTATTAAAATGTAAAACGAAAATAATACAATGTAAATATGTAAATGAAAAAAAATTATACGATAAGAGGTAAAAAAAACCCTTTCGTCACGTCGGAAGGCGGAGGTAGATTTAACCGGTGCTAAGCAGGGGAGAAAAAAGATTTCCATCTTAAAGTTAAGAAAAATTTAAAATTCACTCAATACGACAATCGTTGCATGTGAAAAAAGTTTCAAATATTTAGCATACGACAATCCCCACCTTCTTACAACTCCAGCAACATTTTGGTCATCCCTTTCCCAACATTCGGTTGGGAAAAGTGGAATATTGACAGCTGCATTGGAAGGTCAGTAGAAAGAGAAAGGAAGCGAAAAAGAAGAAGGATGAAGTTAATAGATCGGGATGAAGATTAAAAACAACAAGAGAACAAAGGAGAAGGCTTTGGACTGAAATGAATGCAAATAACGGTGGCGTAAGAGGCCTGCTGCCAGGCAGAACACCAAATTATGTTGACAGGCACATACGACTATATCAGTAGAGGATTACGTAAGTGAAAAGAAAGCAAAAACCAATAAAAAAAAGCGGATAAAGATGCATTTAGTAAAAATACAAAGTTATTAATTAGCAAGATGGAATTACATTTGAAGAAGCACCTAATTCTAAATTGTAAGCGCCGAAATGTAATTGTGATTTAAGTGACCTTCTGGTACAAAGCAGAAATTTGGATACTAAGAAAAGAGATGATGCAAATTAGAAGATATGGAGAGAATTGAAAAAAAAATTGTTAGAGAAAGGATAAAAATAATTTCATAATGAGAAAAGGAAATGAAAATAGAACGGGGAAACGATCGATTCAAATAAAAACATTCTGACTTGCGTATATCATAAGACGACAAGATTTATTCAGCTTTTTATAAAAACCAGCAGAAAATGGAAACGAGAGGAAAAAAGCTTCAAAGATGCAAAGAGGAAAATAAAGTGGAAAGATAAAAAAGAGGTAGGAAAAAAGATGAAAATAAAAAAAAATTATTGAAAATCTAAAACGAATAGAGAGAAACCAATTTAACTTAAATAAAAAAGAATAGAAGGAAACGATGAAAAATTGTCGTCAGTAATGTGTTGATGACGGATTATAAATTCTTCGATTTTAGAGAGATTTTGAGCGGGTGGGTAAATTTTAGCTGAGGGAAGCGTTGAGGTTTGCTCTGGATGACGTACAAACTCGCCTACCTTCTATCCTTAGACATAATGCCTTCCTTATATCTCACGGTTCCGCCGGGATTTGATAATAGTATCTAGTCGACTATTTATTCCGTTTTTCTATAATTTCTCAGTTCTTGCACCATTCGTTTTTATAGATTTCGTTTTGATCCAGTTAGATTCATACTGAGGAAAATGGATCCTGTAGATTCAGTGCGTTGTTGGTACGATCTGATGGGAGGATACTGCCTCTGTATCGTGTTGGAAACTCTGTTTTCTTCCTGCAGTGCCACAATAAGCCTAATAATCTGAACTGCCTAAAGACTAAACCAAGGTCTCCTAGTATACAAGGTTTAATAATATTTCTTGATTAACACTTCTTTCTTTTTTCTCATTCTTACTCTCTCTTTTTTTTTAAAGTAACAGCTTTTAATAATTTTCTTCAAATGTGTATTGTATTTTTTTGCGCTAAATAACATTTTAGCAGCTATGAAATTGCAACGTAAAATAATTGCATCGCATAATTATAGGGACACTTTATGAATGAGATGTAGTAATTCTTATTACCATTATCAAGATAATTTTTCTAAGTAATAAATTCAAACAATAGGGTAAAATTGTCCTAATATGGTAAAGAAGTAATTCCCATTTTTTGGTTTAACCAGTGTTAATTCTACTTATCTTTATATTAGGGTAAAAACAATCGTAATTTATCTGTAGTCTTTTTGTATCTAACATAACAGTAAAATAAATAATAATAATTCAAGAATCAATTCCTATGTTATATTCAAATAAAATGATTGAGATTGTAATCAATGTAACAAGTAGAAAAATAAACCCACAGGTCAGTGGTAAAACGCATTAGGTAATAATGTAATAAATTAACTAATAAAATAATAAACCGACAAACTGAATACATTTATCTATTGAATTAAACTGAAACAAACAAAACAGTACATTTTAATTAAAAGTAATTAAATTATTCAAATAATCCTATTAATATGATTTTTTTTTATAACAATTTAAAATTCTTAAATCGTAATTTTTAAATTTCTATAATAAACTTACTTGTTACTTAAACTCTGTCTATAAACCAACAAAATAATTAGTAGATCAATTTTTATAAGAAATAAAACTGATAAACATTGAAATTAAATCTTTATAAAAAGTAGTAGATGTACTAGTTGTTAATAATATAAAAAGTTGCACAACTAGTTTATATCAGACCTTTGTAATGTACCTTTTAATACCAAACCATACAGTGGTGAATAACAACAATTAATCAGCTGAACACACCAATGAGAAAATGTAGGGGGTATTTCTTAATTCTATTGTTTGTAAGTAAAATAAAGCAAAAATTAACGACAAAAGAACGAGTGTTTTTTTGGCTTAAATGCATGGTAGAAAATGTGAAATAAATTAAATTTTACTAAATTTTTAAGCTGTCTAAATGTTCTTACCATTATAACTTTAAAGCTTATGATTTAAATTTAAAAAAATCGAAAAAAAATTAAAAATCTGGTTTAACTTTTTCAATCTTGTATTGTAAGACCATCAACAGTCATAGATTATGAAAATATACAAGAAAATCCAACTAATTTTAACGGAAAAGACTTTAAAGAGGATGAATAAATATAAGATGACATAAACTAATTTTTACATCCTCCTCAAAAAGATGATTAAGATTAACATTTGTAATTTATTTTTATTAGTCGTGTAGATGATAATTTAGTAAAAAAATATATTTAGAGAAAAAATACATTTAAATTAAATTCGAGAGAAAACTGAGAAAAAAAATTTAATTATCGGTATTGTACGTAAAAATCCCCATGAAATATTTCAAGAAAAAGATTAAATTTTCCTTGGGTTAGAGTACGAGATGGAATTAGTACCTTGAGTATTTATTTATTCTCTTGAGGATACAGTGACTTTCTTTTTCTGTTTGACCTCCAGAACCACCGAAAGGTATTTACTGCAGAAGATGAAAGAGAATGATAATGTCGCGTGTTCACGGCTCGATCAGGATATTGTGAGATTGATAATTGAAAATGTTTACATAATTACAACTTATTGGTTTAAAACGTAAGTAAAACAAGACAAATCAATAATAATAAGAATGACAGCAATAATAAAACAAATAATAAAAATATTATTCACAACCATAACAACAATAAACAGTGATTCCAAAACAGAATTAAAAGTAACCGTCAGGATTTATTCACAAGTAAATAAATAATGAAAACGAGAATTCAGTCCCACTGACAAAAGACATAGCATGACCGCTAGTCTTAACACTTTTAATCACTAGTCTTGTATTAACAACAACAATACAACAGATAAGATAAGTATAAGGTTCTTCCACTGCAGATACCTTTACTGTTCATAAATAAAATTACTCTACAATTTATGAAAAAAATTTAGCACATTATCTCTTTCACTTATAGTCTTACAGTAACTCAACAAACCATTTCTTGTTTTCGTGTACTGGAATTACTCGTGATGTCACCTAAATCGCGTCGAACTTAATTCACTAGAAATTGACTCCTTCATTGACCTCCTCGCAGGATACACTCACTCACTTCAAACTCTCATAATAACCCCTCGCTTAGAACTCTATCGTAGGACTCTCCCACAGACTTCATCTCGCAGACTGACATCGTAACGTCTCGTTTAGACTGATTTCAACTGGTCTTCCCCGGAATGTTTATACTCTTATTCTCTTTCCCTGCCGGACCGGACCCAACTCGAAACGTGAGAGTAATCGTCCGCCCTCACATATTCACTTGAAATTCCTACCCTGGTCCGGTAACTCTTCTCACGGAACAACATTTGTGTGGGTGTGTCAGTGGGCAGTATTACAAAGGATAATTGTTAAACGGACCTGTTTACTTTTACCAAAAGGGTTTCTTTTAACCACTTTCTAGATTCCGCCCATTATTATACTTTCTACTACATTCTTCTCAATTGACAAGAATCCGTTACTCAGGTCCGTTATATCGGTCTTGTTACAATATGCATGAATGCAGTCAGTCTTATAGGTCGACCATTCCTGAGATGTGTGGTTAATTGAAATCCAACCACCAAAGAACACCGGTATCCACGATCTAGTATTTAAATTCGTATAAAAGTAGGTTCCTTTGCAAGGATTTGAACCTTAGAACTTTCGACTTCGAAATCAGCTGATTTGCGACGACAAGTTCACCACTAGACCCGGTGAGTAATGTACCGTGACCCATCTATTCAAGACCGTTTATTGAAGAACAATAATTTCGATTGTCTTCGTCTTTTACGCTTTTCTATTAATCCTTTTCTAAAAAGAATTCCTTTGTCGTTTCCTCTAACGTTTTCTTTGTCATTTTTTAAATTTTCTTTCTGTTTCGTCTTTTGAAGGTTTCTAACCGTTACACTATCAGATAAGAATGTTTACACTTAAGGTGACAAACAGTCCCTTGGAAAATATACCTCATTTGACAATAAAACGGAGTAATACTAAGCTTTTTAAAAAGCTGATAAGTTATGATTATACTTTTCTGGTATTTGTTATTTATTCTTATATAGCGGAAAAATAATGATACATGAAAAAATTTAATAAACCCAAAAAATGATATTTTTTACGTTTTACTTCACCCCCACCACCACCACCACCACCAAAATTTAATTCCCATGAAAATCTTTTGATTTGTCAACGTTTACTGGAAAAAACTAAAAATATCCCACAAAAAATATATAACCAATAAAAAGTTACCTGATATTTATTTTGTTGAATATTATTATAAATTTAAATAAACAAAAAAAAAGTGTTAAAAATTTCAATGAACCGATTTTTTAAAACTTTTATCTGCTTCTTCACCCATAAATATTGATTCCAAAGAATCTTTTTCCGGCCATTTACATTACTACTATTCTTAGGAAGGCATAACAAAATACGCAATAAATAAAAAGTTACCTTTTACCAATTCTTGGGGAAGGGGAAAATTTGAGGACAAGGTTTTTAAAAAATCATATGATAATCATGCACCCATGTACTGAGCTTAATATAAAGTGGGATTATGTTAGCAAAATTTTGAGAAAATTTACCCAAAAAAACTATCTACTTCACCTCCAGGAGATATTGATCCAAAAACTTTACTAAAAAATTGCTTCATGTACACGAGTCTATGTGCAAAATTTCATCAAAATCGGTTTATTCACTCAAAATTTATTAAGCTTCAAAGACAACATACGTGCGTCATTCCTGATCCCTGGTCATAAAACGTACAGAAATGCAAAAAACCCATACCCCATTTTTTGATTAAATACCATACTTTCTTTCTTGCAGCATAGCTCTAGAGCTATGAAGCCAGGAAAGTAAAAAGAAAAAAATTAAATACTTAAGAAATAATAAACACTAATAATAAAGAGACGTAAGTATTTAAAATATTTCATTTTTTGCCCACAGTTATTTTAATTTTAAAATACAGGTACAATCAGAGTTTTATAGATTTATCAAGTTTTTCAAGTTATTAGTTATATTACGTTATCATTACAATTAAATACTAATTCCTGACTATTGAAGATTTTCCAGTTTTTGAATTTATTTCAATAACTGTTAAATATAACTCTTTCTTTGTGTTAAATTTTTATATTAAAAAAAAAATCAAACTTATTTTTTTGAAATTATTAAATTTTTGTCAAGTGATATTATCACTTTAAATTTACATCAGAATCATCAACAGATGTGTTGTTATTAAACAAATTAGGACGGAAGGTCTTTGGTATAAATGTCAAAAACAGTTTCTGCTGGTGAGTAGAGCTATTCATTCAGTGCAATACTACCAGCTGGTTTTCAGCAATATTCGGAAATACTGTTCTGCGCTCTACGAGTGTGCGTGCGCGTTTATGTGTGCGTAAAATGAAGACAAAACGTTCGGGCATAAAATACAATAATTAAATTCAGAGAGAAAATCGGTGTAAATTAAACTCTATTATAAATTACAAGCTTTACTCATCAAAAGCTTAAATTAATTAATTTAATTTAAAAGTAAAAATAGAATTAATGATACTCATTTATATATTTTACGAATGTGTGTGATTTATAAGGCAAAAATATTTAATTAGCGAACAACATTTGTAAATCTTACTATAGGTTGTAGAATTATTAGTTCTAGATTAAAAACTTTACCTTGCCCGTCTGTACAATTTTGTTCTATTACTAACTGCATTTTTTTTTTTTTTAATAAAATATTTATAGTGTTGTAAACAGAATGGTATCCTATTTGTAACAGCAAACATAACTTCACTTTTTATACACAGTATTTCATTCCTTATTTGATAAAAAAAAATATACTACAAAAAACTTCTACCTTATTTTATACGACTGCCCAAAAAGAAGTGTGGGTGTATGTACATTTGTTCCTCCGTAGCACCTCAACGGCTGAACTGATTTTGATTTATGACTGCTTGGAATCCTTACGTTACCGGGAGTGTCATAGGGTACATAAATAAATTTAAAAAACTTTAAAAGAATTACTAATTGCATTTTGTCATCCGCATTTAATATCCTATATTAAAGAGTAATATTGGTCGGCAATGTTTTTTCCTGAGAATCGTGTTTTTAATTTTTAACATATATCTCTTATTAAGAAATTATTCAAAACATGGTTTTTTATTCAAATAATAAATTCATCACATAACCTCGAATCAAGTATATGGAAAATAATATAGATATTACGATTTCAATCATGATAAAAAAAATTCGAAATTGTTCCGTGGAGTCCCGTGGAAAAGAAAATCTATTAAAATATTAATTATTTCTATTACGAAAAAAAAAGATGAAACACAGATTTTCGATAATGGGACTTCTTATGTTTTCAGTGATAAATGACAAAGGAGCTTCACAAATAAAAAAAAAATTAAAATAATAAAATTTTAGAAATTGTATTTTCAAACTAGATGGTGATTTTGAAATTTAAATTTTTTTTAAAATCAATTTGCTTTCAAAAATAAATTTCGTTTATCAATTATGTTATTTTAAAGTTTATATTTTGTGGACTGTTTTCTTAATAACTTTTCTAAGTATCAAATTGGAATTTGATTTTACTTCACTATTTTAGAAGCGATATAAATTTGTTTATTTGTGTCACTGTAACTCCTAACAGTTGCGTTGATTCTCATGGAATATGTATATTCTCAAAGTATATATCAAATGATCCCTTTCCGTCATGCATGTGTATTTTTGTTAAACTACGTTTTAATTCAAAACGGCTTCTCAAATTGTGTCCTACCACAATTTTGTATTTTAATTTTAATTAAAAACTGTCCTGGTTTTCCTGTCCATGACTGTAACTCGCTACAGGTACACTTATTTACACAAAATATGAACGCACTCTCTACCGCCATGAATCAAAATGTTTGTAGGCTTACTTGATATTACAACAATAAATCAATATATCAGCCAATCATCTATGTGACATCAGGTCACTTTATCGATCTTTATATAAATTTTATACGATATGGATTAGTATTAACTTCTGATGTTTATCATTAATAAAAAAAAGCAACTAGGTGATCAAAGTTTTAGTGACATTTGATTTAACTATAACAAGAAGTCTAATCAAGTGGTAGCGTCTCCACCTTTCAACCGGAGATCCCGGGTTCGAATCCCGGTCACGCATAGCATTTTTCATGCGCTACAAAATTCCATTTCCACATTATCACGGAAAAGCTTCAACCTTATGTGTGGAATTAATTCATCAGGCCAAAAAAAATATATCTGTAGACATACATTTGTAGATTAACATTTGAGTAGTCGGCTAGTGGAATTTTACAGAATGCTACGAAATTAGACATGATGTCTTGAGAAATTGAATTACAATAGTTAACATAACTTGAGTACTCACATTGAAATTTTAAAAGAATATTATATGAGAGAATAGATTTTTGTTACCAAGATATCTATGATTGGGACGGTTAAAAAAGTGAAGTCTTGTTACACACGTAAGTTACTACTTATCTACATTACTTTAAACTGTCATTATCTACAACATTATCGTACAGTAGAGCAACATTACTCACAGCTCATCGTAATGTGGAGCACCATTTTTTTATGAAAAAGGTGTGCAAGTCTTTTTGATTGCTCTTTGCCCATCTTTATGGATTAGCTATATCCGGATTCCATGAAATCTCTCAAAAAATTCATTTTGCAATTTCAAAATGTGTAACAATAATTTTTTGGTTCGATTGTTTCTATTTAAATATTCCTTGCCTATTAAATAAGTGGGTACCCAACGTTTAAAATGTCAGCAGTATCAGCGTTCACAAACAGATTGATATCTTGTCGCCAAACAAAATTCTATCAAGATATTCACCCTTATTTTTAGAACTCAACGAATATCAACGATATTCTTTCACTTTTTATGTACGTTATTTTTTATACCAAATTTGCATAAATGTTATGGAAAAATAATCTATTACGATAAGGTAGATCCGATTTAGTAAATTTACTAATTGAGGGAAATTCATTTGAATACAAGAAATTTTGTAACTATGTTTTCTCGTCCATTTTATTCAACATTTTGAACGAATTAATGAATACGGTTCACCAGTTACCAACACTCATACGTATGTGGGAATTCCTCTTAAATTTCCGGCATCAATCTTTTACTGATAACTTCAGTAATATAAACACGATGTACTTATCAATAGATTACAAATTTACTGACTTTTTTTGGTTGCAATAAACCTCACAATTTGTGAAAGAAATATTACAAATTTTAGTATTTCATCGATCACTACTTTACCATTACTGAATTGAATGTGTGGAACGAGATTTAAAAAATGTGACTACCCTTGTATCGTGCTTTTTGTTAATATTCAAGAGATTTTTTCAAAATTATATAATTTAAAAACTTTTAAGTAAAACTTTTGTAGTTTTTGGATTATTTTAAATTTTTATTTTTTTTAAATTAAAAATTACATTTCTGGTAATTATACGATTTTTTCCCAAGCAGTTTTCGAAAACGTATTCCTTGCTTGACATAATTTTAATATAAATTGCGTTCGCGTAATAACTTTGTATCGTATTGTTTTACTATCGAGCAAAAACTATAATAATTCTTTACCGGCCATTCACTAACTCGAAATCAAAAATGTTTTTGAGCCATGCATATCGACTTTTACAATTTTTTTATTTGAATAATGTTTACTATAACTTCTCTCGGAAATGTACTATGTTATCAAACGAGCGTAAAAATAATCCAGAATTTTTATTTTTTATAATTTTAATTTTTTTTAAATTAAAGGAAGTGAAATTTAATAATAAACACATACTAGCCAAAACAACATTTAAGATACGTAAATAGTTTTAAATTTCCTTAAAAAGATGTAAAAATTTTTTCATGAATCGAATGAATAGCTAAACCTTAGCAAAAAAGTTATTAAAGTGAATTTTTTAAAAATGAATTTAAATTCTGGTATTATTTACTTATTTAGTATTATTTAATCACGTAATAATTAAGTAATTATTCTCTCACTTTTTTCTTTTAAAATAAGGAAAAATTATTTAATTTTTTAATAGACCTTTTGAGGTAATTTAATAATTTACATCGACTGCATTACGAAGTTTGTTGCAGACGTAAGTCGAGTATGAGTAATTTTTGTTAAATTAAACAAAAAATGATTTAAAGGTTTAAAAGGCTTAAAAAAGATTAACGACCTTCTTGTTCTTCCCACTGAAGAATAGCTTTTTCTTTTTTTGACAAGTATACTGATACCTTTAATTAATAATCAGGGCTACAAATACAATAAAAAATCTGATTTGGACAATAAAAAATCTGATGACTTCCTTGTACGCCAATTAAATTACATATACAAATTTTTTTAAATGAAAAGTACTTAAAATATTATTTCTTTAATAAATTCTGATATTTTTTATTGTTATTATTGAATTATTATTTAACGTAACCTATTTTTTTTACAATCAGAGGTTAATAATCATTAATAAATCAATATATTTAAATTAAAAAAAAAAATTAAAAAAAGAGATGAAGTCTGATTCGAATTGACATGCCTTCCCCTTGTATATCCAAATATTTTATTAATTAAAATTTCATTTGGCTATAACTCTGGAACCAATAAAAATAACTACGACTTATGATACATCGTTGAAAAGCTCTCAATGAGGCTTATTACTGCTGTTAAGAAAACGTCCAAAATCCAAATATTTTTGGATTTTTGGGTTTTTTTGGACACTTTATTCAGTCTAAGGCATTAAAAAGAGAAGGTGCACAAGTAGATGTTACAACGGTCCTAAATTCAAAATTTTAACACCCTACGGCTAATCGTTTTTGAGTTACGCGAGATAAAAACGTACGTACGTACGTACGTACAGACGTCACACCGAAACTAGTCAAAATGGATTCAGGGATGGTCAAAATGGATCTTTCCGTTGAAATCTGAAATACCGAAATTTTTCGCGACCACAATACTACCTTTACTTGGTACAAGGACGTAAAAAAAGATTTATACAAAAAAAATACAGACTTTAGAGAATACACGTCGTTATACAAAAAAAAAAAAAAAACAGACTAGAGAATACACGTCGTTATGTACATGCAATAGCATAAAATTTTATATTGTAGATGCGTAGAACATTACCGATTAAATTTCTTATTTTATTAGCGTTAAAAATGTTGAAAAACAGTTTTCCTAAAAAAAAAAAATATATGATCAAAATTTATTTTAATAAAGCTAATAGTATTATTTTTTTATCAAATTATTTTCATTTTAATTAAAAATAAGAATATTGAATTATAATTATTTGTGATATTATAAAAGAAGTACGCTAAATGAATTTATTTTTATATATTATATATGGTAGAATACGTTGCTCAAATGTGAATCCTACTCACAAATATTTGAATGATAAAAGATTGTGAAAAATGATAAAATATGTCTCACAAAAGATATGAAAGAGTCTTTCAAGCTGCGTGCGGGTCTTCTCCAATACCGCATTATTGTAGTCAATGTAATTAAACCGCGTACGTTTCCCTCTTTTTCTATGGAAACCCTTATTTCAAATGCGTAATATATCGCTCATATAACCGACGCATTCGTTTGTTACAATGCCGGACGAGTAATAAATTTTAGTACACAACCATTGGTTTTTATCACTTGTATTAATAGAATTCTATTATTATTTTTACATAAGTAAAAATGTATTGTCAGATCGAGTACAATTATACATATACTGGGAAATGATACCTGGCTTTAAAAAAAGAATTTTATCAAAGGTAATTAATCAATAAGGTAATAAAATCAATAATAATAAAAAATATTGAAAAAAAATTAAAATACCACTCTTAAATTAAACGCACTAAAAGGTAAAATATAATTTAAGGACGGTATCTCAGAATGGATTTGATAACAAGCTTTGATGGTGATATGCAAAATTATATGAAAGTCCTAGCTTCAAATTTAAAATTTGATGTTTTTGTCAATTTTTTCATAAGCGTGAGGAATGACCTAATTGGTGGGGTACAAAAATTTGTACTTTGACATGAGCACCCCACTCTTTAGGTCATTCATCACGCATATGAAAAATTGGCAAAAAATCAAATTAAAGCAATGACTTTCACATAATCTTATATATCACTACCAAAGCTTAGTCAAATCCATTCTGAGATCCCATCCTAAAATTAGTTTTTACCTTTTAGCGAGTTTAACTTAAGGTGGTTTTAACAATTTTCTTACATATTTTTTTTTATTTTCTACTTTTTAATGCATTTTATATAAGAGTGGATTTAAACGTTTTTTTTTTAATACATTTTTTATTTTCTACATTTTAGTCTTCATAAGTTTATACTTTACAGCTGCGCTAGCCCACAGGTTTGAGCGATCTTTCGAAGTTTTCATTTCTCCAATTTTCAATATCGCAGACGACAATACAGGCAGTTTTTTAAAAGTTCATATATCTTAAAAAATTACTGTATGTACTCATATACAATCGTATATACTCATATACGATTGACTGGAGGAAGATGGAGAAATCGTGTTTTTTTGCATTTGATTCTTGCCAAAATCTAGATGTGCACGCAACAATTTGTTTTTGATTCATCACATCAATGGCCTTTTCATATTTGGAATTCATACATTTTCCTACAGATTTTTTTTTGTCCAGCCGGAGTGTAATGCGGTAATGCGGACATTTTTTAATGCGACCATGTATACGGTCGCATGTTCAAGTTTTCTCAGCAGCAAAATTACTTTATTGGTGTTTTTTTTGTACTTTTTTGAACATTTTTGATGTTTTTTTTTTCAATTTTAAGGTGGTTTTGATCTTTTGTAATCTACGCGAGGAAAATGCGCACTTCTCACTTATGATCGAAGAGGAGTAATAACTTTTATTTACTAGCTCGTAAGTATCATGAATCATCAGATATAAATATTGAATGTAACGGTTATATGAAATTTGAATTTTTGCCTCACCCGTAGAAAAAATAATTTCGTTCAAATTAACTCATTGAAACGACAATATCGCAAACATGGATAATTCTTTCACTAAGAAAATATACATGTAAACGAAGTTGCATAAGGTCAAGGGGCATTTTTTGTACTTAGCAACTTAGGAGCATCTCAAAGACTTGAAAATGTTGCTAAAATGTGTTGTCATCATGAGGCAAACCTGTATCCAAAATTTCAGAGCGAATGGATAAGCGGAAGTGCTTCAAAATTCGACTGAATGGTTCCGTACTATGAATCCCACATACGTAGTCCAATAACGAATTAATATAATAGTGGTAAAAAGAGCATAAGTGAATTTAATTCTGATCTCTACACTTAAAATGCAAGGTTAAAATAAACAGTGAATAAATAATACGAAAATTATTACAAAAATTAATCGTATTAAACAAATCATTTATTACAACCCACTTTAGAAATACAACTTAAAATATTTAAAAAAGACGTAACAGTTAGACACATCTTACATGGCTGAGTCATCTTATTTGGATCTCATCCAAATATCTCACTCCAATTTGGAGTCATCTCATCCAAATTAGGTAGAAAAAATAGACACAGTGTTAGATGGTTAGATGGAAATTCGAGAAGAGATTTTCAGTTAGAAGCGAAACAAATTTCAAGATCGAAATATTTTGCATAACTTTACAATTACATTATTTCTGGTAATTTTACGATTTCTTCACAAGAATTCTTCAAAAACATATTCATTGTGTGACTTTGGCGTAATGATTAAAATTAAATTCCTTTTTTGTAAAATTACACGTAAAGTCATAATTTTAGCTTCATAAATTGGGTTTGCGTAAAAATTTAATACCGTATTGCTTTGCTACCTAAAAAAAAAAAAATGTGATAATATTTTACTGGCCGTAACTCGAAAATAAAGTATTTTTAGACTCGCGTATATGGGTCAAAAATACTCTGTTAGATTAAATTTCCAAAACACCAGCATAAAAAAAATGGAAAATATTAAGGTAAATGCTAATAAAATCAAATCACCGTGGCGTATTGAAATAAATCTATTTCATACACAAGGATAATAATTACTAGTACATTCAACTTGGGCAATCAATGGGACAATTTATTTCACCGCATCTGGCTGAAATATTTATAAAAACTGATATTCTACTAACTATATTCTACATAGTACCATCTGCGCGCACACAAACAAACACACACACACACACACACACACACACACACACACACACACACACACACACACACACACAAAATATTGGTTCCGCATTTTCGTTACGTCATAATCCTGTACAAAGTAATCCTAAATCAGTATTATACATTTCTTATACTCGTCGAAAAATTGCATTTCGGTTTAACATTTTTGCACCATACAAACAAAAAAGATCACTCTCTTTAACCTAATCTTGTCCAAAATAGGCAAAAAGAGCACCTTAGACGTTGAATAATATACCTACAATTATTAACCTTTACTCACATAAAGAGACAAAATCTTTCATAAAATACGGAACAAAGTATTAGAATTGCTTACATTGAAACTACAATTCATAAAACTATTAATCTATTCGCTATATGATTTATTTGTCTGGTTTTCAAAACTAAAAACAAAATACAAAATATTACACATCACTCTAATAAAAAGACATCGATAAACACGCTAACTCAAATATATAAAAAATAAACAAATGATTGAACTAAAAATGCATCAAGCAGACTGGAATTATATTCATCCATAGATTCATCGGGGTCATATAAACATTCAGAACCAAACAGAACCAACCTTTGAAGATGACTTCACAGACAGATAGACAATAATATTTTAATAATATGCAAATTTTCCACAAAGTACGGATAAGACATATTTTTAACGTCTGCGAACACACTAAATTTACAAAAAAAAACAATAAAAATGGTCTAAATTAACATGGATCATTAATGTTATTAGAACAGATAGAAATGGGTTTTGTAAATATGTTCTCTAAACATAGCTGGCATTGGCAATCTACTGATCGACTGACGAAGGAATTGTGTAATTAGTGTTTAAAAGATCTTTTGGAAACCCAATTCTAGGTATTTTGAAGCTAGAAGTTTTAGGATTTTTATTTAAATTTGAAAACAATACAATAAATCCTTATTAATTCGTGTAAACTGTTCTATTGGAAAACACACATAAATATTTGATTTAAAAATTACCTTGTAAGATAAAGTATAAGTTAAAGCAGCAAAGGCCTGACCTCGAAGTAATTTTTAGAGAACCGCTTTTGCTCATTAAGTGTTTTTATTCTCAAGCTGTCGGCGTAAACCTTTTAAGTAGTTTTGAATGTAGCCATTTTGGCGTCGACATATGTCAGATACTTGACCTGGCTGGTTGATAGTCGTGAAATCACCTTTTCTTTTTTTTTTTCTTTTTCCTGTTTAACCTCCGGTAACTACCGTTTAGATAATACTTCAGAGGATGATATGTGTGAGTGTGAATAAAGTGTAGTCTTGTACATTCTCAGTTCGACCGTACCTGAGATGTGTGGTTAATTGAAACCCGACCACCAAAGAACACCGGTATCCACGATCTAGTATTCATGTCCGTGTAAAAATAGCTGGCTTTACTAGGACTTGAACGCTGGAACTCTCGACTTCCAAATCAGCTAATTTGGGAAGACGCGTTCACCACTAGACCCACCCGGTGGGTTAATAGTCGTGAAATCACCTAATTCCTGTAAACTGAACACATTCTTTAAATAATTCCGGGTCTCTCTGCCGACGGCCCTCTGACATGACCATAAAAAATAGCTCTATGTAAGTGCTGGATTGTAGTGATGCTACACATGAAAAGCTGTGTCAACAAACATTATTGGTCTGAATAACGATCAATTAAATTGATTGCCGTGGCTTGATCTACTGACACCAGTTAAATTGAATCTATTTAACTGGCTGCTCCGCATCAACTGCTACCGCAGTAATTTAATTATCACGACAGCTTTAATTCGTATTCGTAAAATATCTTCTTTTTATTCTTTGAGAATTTTTATTCCACACCGGTCTCGATGAATTACATATAGTCTTGCTTTTTCAGTTTAAAATAAATGTCGTTTACAAATTTTGATTTTTTCTCATATATCGGTTTTAAAGGAATACTTTGAATATAAAAATATTACACACACTACCTTATTCTTGACGTAATCAGATAGTAATTGCAAACCAAAATTACGTAATGATATTAATTAACTATCTGCGAAAATATCCAACTTAATAAAGGTAAGGTAATTTTGATCGATTATCATTTTTTTTTTTTTTTAACCTCCGTTAGGCCATTAGGCCGTTAGGCCACCGTTAGGTATTTGCTTCAGAGGATGAGATGAATGATTTGTAGCGTATGTGAAAATGCCATGCCTGACCGGGATTCGAACCCGGAACCTCCGGATGAAAGGCCGAGACGCTAATCGATTATCATTAGTTAAATTGAAGTTCACACACCATAATTTTGGTTTTGACTTCACATTACGTCAGTCGGGCAAAATCATTACTACAAACAGAATTTTTACTTCGGAAATATTCTGAAAAAATAATTTTACTCAAAATTTGAATTATCATTTTAAAACCATTGCAGAGTTTACAAAAAAATAAAGAAAAAGTAAATTAAAAAAAGAAGGATTTAATGAATAATCTTATATTAAAACTCTTAATAAATATGAAAAAGTAATTTTGGCAAGGTATAATATTCTACTAAATTCATGCATCTACGCGTACGGTTTCAGCTTTTCACTATTAGCTGTATTAGCCCAGTTATTTATGTGTCTATAATCTTGTTTGGCAGTATTAACAGGGGAAACACATTTAAGGTAAATTGCGCGCTGCTCTAGTGTTGCATTAATTTCCAACAACTAAATTGCAGAAATTCAATTTTAAATGACTAAATTTTCGTAAATTTAACTTCTGTATCATTTGACGCCTTCTTTATTAATATTATTTTCTTTATTATATTTTGTATTTTTACAAAATACAAAATTTATTTATTTATTTTAAAATAATTCATTTTAAAATATTATTTCTTTTCGATTTAAGTCGAAATAAATTTAGGCGTTTAATCAATAACCTCTATCAGAAGATAATATCCTTTTACTACCTTCTCAAAATTCACAGTGTTAATCTTTTGCTGAATTTTATTTAACTTAAATTGAAAATTGATTTAGAAAATTATAATTATTTAAAATCATCAAAATTACGATTACCATATTTATTTTTAAATATAAACAACAGATAGAAAATAAAATTTAAAAAACATGAGTGCCAAAAAAAATAAACATTGCACTTTAATATAGGAACATTACTAATATAGGATAAGGATAATTAAAGAGCATGCGGGTGACAATTTTGTATATAGTATAAATTGTTTTTAAATTTATTTAAATATATACGAGGTCTGTAAATAAAGTAATGAGACTGGTTCAGAAAAACTTTTTATTTACAATCCAGTTATACCTGGACTCTTATCACTTTCAAAATAGTTTCCTTGGGAAGCTACGCTTCAAATGGTTTTCCCATTCTTCATAGCAGTGTTGGAACTCATAAACCGGAATATCTTTCAGATGGTCGGTTTCATTTTTTTAATGCTTTCTGCTGTTCAAAAATGGTGTCCTTTGAGGTGTTTTTAAAGTCGGGAACAAGAAAAAGTCGCAGGGACTCCAGTCAGGTGAATAAGATGGTCAAGGAACTACAGGAATGTTTTGTTTTTTTTTTGCCAAAAACTCATAAATTGAGAGTGCAGTGTGACAAAGTGCATTTTCATGATGCAGCATTCAGTTGTCTTTGATGGCTGGTCTCATGCGGACAACTCTTTTCCGGTCTTTCAAGAATTTCTCGGTAAACATATTGATTTACAGTCTGTCTTGTAGGCTTAAACTCCTTATGAACAATGCCATTACTACCGAAGAAACAAATTAGCATGGTTTTGATTTTTGATTTGTTCATTTCTGCTTTTTTGGGACGTGGTGAGTTTGAAGTGTGCCACTCCTTGCTCTGGCGTTTTTTCTAGTTCTTAGTCAAATATCCAAGATTCATCACCAGTAATAACATTTTTTTAGAAAATTAGTCTCGGTTGCAATTCGCCTTAAAAGATCGCGGTACACTTACCCTGTTGTTTTTCTGTTCAACAGTAAGGATTTTTGTGACCAATTTTGCACAAATATTCTTTTTATGTCCAATTCGTTTGTCAAAATTTGATGGACTGTGGTACGGTTCAAATTCAATTGTTCTGCAATCATTCTGACAGTTAATCGCCGGTCGTACCGTATCAAGTCTAAGCATTCTCACCAAGTTTAACACAATACTTGATTGCACAACGTTGCTCATAATTAGTATCACTTATTTTTGTAACGCACAACAAAAACTCGTTTCACGAAAATTTGTTTACGTCTCACGTGGCAATAGTAAACTAAAAGCATTAATCAGCTGTTCATATAACCATATGTTTACTAGTAACTTTACAGTGTTGCCACTTTGGCTGCCAAAAGAAATTAGTCTCAATAGTTTGTTTACAGACTTCGTGTGTGTGTGTGTGTATATATATATAATATAACCTATGATACTCCCAGTAACGTAAGGATTCTAACGCGAATAATACATCTAAATCGGTTCAGCCGTTGAGTTTCTCCGGTAGAACAAACATACATACGTACACAATAAATACATTACACACAATTTTGGGTAATCGTGTAAAAATGCGAAAATCTGACTGTGAAAAGAAAAAACAAGGTATTCAAAAAAAAAATTAATAATATTTAAGCAAAAAACAAATAAAAAATTTGTCAAACATGAATTTCGAATAGGAATGAAGCGTATACGTTTCGAACACCGAGGAATAGTGTGTTCTACATCATTACATAAAACTGCTGAAAAATACTTTTACAAAATAGTCCACTAGAAAATGGGGACGATATGTTCAAGTTCGACCAAAATGTTAATAAATAATCCATCCCAGAGAATTAAATGAATTGAATGGATTTGTTCAGGAGTTATAGTCGGACAGATGAATGGGTGTATGTGAACAAATTAAAATATGTATCTCTTTATTTCTATATTTTCTTCTTCACTCAAACGTTCTCTGGCAGTCTGTTTGGATGTTGCACGATAGATAATGTATAGCGGCTTCGGGATCGACCAAAAACACTGCTTTCAAAGGAGAAATTAGTTTTTCTAGTTTGGCCGCAGAGGCGTGAACTGCTTCAACTTCGCGATCATAATTGTTAAGGGGGACATCTACGGCTATATGTCCCTGAAAAAGACGACAGTGTACCCAGCCCTTGTTTCTTCTCCGTCTGAAATTGAATATCCATCAGTGTAGACGTGAATCCACTTGTCCTTCGGAAATTCCTCGTAGTTGATTTGTAGGGCTAGCAGCTTCAATTCATGTTGTATGGAGGTATATTTTCGCGTCATATGGATTTTTGAGTTTGTAGCGAGCTCGAAGTAAGCGGTTGAAGAAGTCCTGGCTCTTGCATAGGGGTGCAGTATCCTATTAGCATATTTCCTTATAAACTTTTGATATGCTGTGAGTGGAGCCGTCTGTGTCTTCAGCCTCTCTCTCTCTTTTTCCTGTTTAGCCTCCGGTAACTACCGTTTAGATAATACTTCAGAGGATGAATGAGAATGATATGTATGAGTGTAAATGAAGTGTAGTCTTGTACATTCTCAGTTCGACTATTCCTGAGATGAGTGGTTAATTGAAACCCAACCACCAAAGAACACCGGTATCCATGATCTAGTATTCAAATCTGTGTAAAAATAACTGGCTTTACTAGGACTTGAACGCTGGAACTCTCGGCTTCCAAATCAGCTTATTTGGGAAGACGCGTTCACCACTAGACCAACCCGGTGGGTTCTGTCTTCATCTTGGAAGTACCTTGCTGATAGCTGGTCCATTGATGCTTATAGACTCGCCTAAAACGTCCCCAGAATGTTACTCTGGTGTGATTGTAGGGACCCAATCTGAGTCTGTGCCTCCATGGCTGCAATAGGGGTAGAAATAGCAGTGCCTATGATTAACCTAAAGACCGTATTTTGAACGAGGTCGAGCTTGCTTAGTGTCCTAACGCTGGCTGTGACTATAGCTTCGCTCCTGTATACTAGCACAGATCTTATGTAAGACTTGTAGGCAGTCTTGAGAACATCCTGATTAGCATCCCACTCTATGGCTGTCAGTCTTCTTAGTAGGCTGGTTCTTTTTACCGCCATTTCCACACAGTGGTCCACATCGGGCTTCTACAGTAAACGTCTGTCCAGTTGAACCCCTAAATATTTGAATACATTGCTTTCCTCCAGCGCATCAGAGATGTAGAGATTGTCCAACCCTGGACTATTACCAGCTGGATGAGAGCCGGAGTTCACCGAAGCCCGTTTTTATTGGACAGCACGTCGTTGGATGATTCAAAAGGCAAGGGCGGGCGTTGGCAAGTAAGTAAAAATTTATTTTAAATTTTAAATTTTGAAAACGCTGATCTTTATTATCCATTCGTTCTGTTTTAATTGCTCTGGAACTGGAAGAGACGTTTACTGGTCGGATTCCTTTCTAACTCCTAGAGGAGTTAGCATCTAATTTAATCTTCTAGAAGGGGTGAAATATGAAAATTTGTAGCATTTTTATCATTCCTATTATAGTTTGCAGTCGTTATTGTTTAATGCAAGACAGTGACGTTAATTAAACCCCAATAATTAAATTAACCCGGAACATGAACATCTCTAATTCAGGTAAGGTGCTGTTTATGTTTTCAATTCTCAAACTTTATTTATTGTAAGAACTACGTCTTGCAGCAGAACTCACTAAAAATACTGTGAGTTCTGCGGCAATTCGATAATCTAATTTAGTATATCTCTGGTATAATCTATTAATTCAAATATTAACTATAGTAAAACAATAGGCGAAGGATCGGTGTTTTTTTACATGAAACGGCTATATAAATTTTATCATATTTCATATAGTTCTATAATAGTAAAATTATTATTATTGCTACTACCTTTTGATGATTAATAATATTTAAAGTATCAACAGAAACGCATTTCAACCAACATTTAATAAACGTCATGACACACCGATACAATGGTAATCATTAAATTTACCCCTTCCGAACATTATAGAAACAATTTCCCAACGATTTCTCACCATTAACTTCAAAACTGACGACTAATTTTCCCTAAAATGAAAAGTAACCAAACTACGCGTACAATACATTTGAGGAAACTATCCATATTCAAAACAAAAAATAATTATCTAATCACAAAATACTGTATTTAAGGAAATTTATAAGGATAATGAAAACTATAAAATCTGCCGTGAGTTCATGTTTGCCGGTGCGACAGTGCTTCAAGTTGTGCTTTGTGCGCCGGGAATTGCCATGAACAAAAATCTAGAGATAATTATCCTTCTTACAGTCCAGCACTTCGTTTTTGTCTCCTAGATTGGATTGAACAGGAGACGCTTAGATAGTCCTAAATCAGAAGTAAGAATCCCGTCACTGGCATTTTTGTTTTGTACGAATGATTTATTATGGAAAGATATCTTTTGTGAATTTGACAGTCTTCAAGAGACTGAAGAACACATTATTACCCAAAAAAAATAAAATGTAACCAGATATTTAATCCACCCTTTTTGGAGATTTTATACATCTAACATTACTAAGAAAGTTTTGAAACTGATCAAAAAGAATGAAGTGAGACTCGTTGAGCTACTTTTAAATTTCACGGTACATCGAATCCCACGGTAGAATTGCCTTGGGTAGGCTGTCCCAACAAGTATTTCATTCACTTTTAAAAAATATGTTAATTAAATAACCTTAATTAAATCTGAAATATTTCGAGACTTAATTAAAAAACTAACATCCAAATTAATCTTATTGCAGAGAGAAGCTGCCAAAGAGCAATTCAAATGTAAGGTCACGCACGTTTCGAGCAGTGTACTAAGAGGACTACAGCTCCCGCCGAAATTGTCGGGCGATGGAGGCTGCAGCCCCCATCGCCTGAGAATTATTAGACTTTATCATTTAGGGATTAAATCTAGTAAGTTGGGTCCAAAAAATACATTTTTAGCAATTTACATTTCCGTAATGAATAACATCTAGAAAGTATTTTCACAAAATTTGAGATAAATCCGTACATAATCATTTCCCTAGTCATTAATCCCCTCCTATATACCTTAACTCGACGTGTAAGAGCCGCGCTCACCCTGACGCAATACTAATAAAAATAATTGCTACTGGAGATTTCCCGCAAGCCAGAAATTAAACACTTGCTTATCACATTCCAAACACATGCGTAGGCAGCTAGACGGCGTTCCAATAATCTTAAAAAGTTTTCAAGTTCTTTTACCAGGTTCAGCTAGTCCTGAGAATGTGGATGAACTAAAACCCTTAGTGATTATGATAATATTATGATAATAATTGTTCTGAATCTGTCCTCCAAGCGGATTATCTTATTTGGTGCGAGGAGATAAAGTCATTTATTTTAAAATGCGATCTAGAAGTGATTTAAGTATTGGATCACTGCAATAAAGAATATTTGCCGAATATCCATTATCTTTTGCTAGTTTTAGCGACTTCGGTAACATGTAATAATGAACGCTCGTTTTCTACGATGAAAAGAGTCAAAACGATTGTGCGTAACAAATCGAGGGATGGAATATTAAGTTTCGTTATTAGTTTCTTTGCCAGTACATCGATATATTACTGTTAATTGGAATAAAGTTTTAGATATTACGGCGGGAAATAAATATCGAAGAATAGCAAGTGTGAAGTATAAATGTGGTTTATGAAAAAAATGATATACTAACATAATGATTCTTATTTGTGTAGTAAATGATGTATTAAATTTAAGCATGTTTTGTATTTTGCAAACGCAATAAAGTATAAAAAAAACGGTTTCAGTATAAAATGATTTTCATTAATATTATCATTATTATTATTATTTTATCATCGTCATCAGCCCTCATAACCCCCCGAAAAAAAACCCTAGCTCTACATGCCTGTAGGTGTACCCAAAAATTCTATTTTAGATTGTCTATTAGATTTTAAAGAGTCCAAAGATTATTTGTATAAACAGATACATGTAATGTGCGAATGTATCTCTTAGTAAAATAAAATATGTTTTATTCCCAAAATTATTTCTAAAAGAAAGCAAACGATTATGAATATAATATATATATATATATTTCGTTCTATTGATTTCAAATAAATAAATATAACGATACAATGAAAACAAAATTAGTACTTGTGAAAGGTGTTCTACATCCTTCAGTTTAGAATGATCAATATTTGTGCAGAACAGAACTTGTTGAGTATTCAAGAAGCAATATTGGCACCAGCGTTCAAGTCACGTTGCCAGAGCGCCTCGGAAATCGCTCTGTCTCACTTTTACAGTTACTCTCTCATTCATTCTCTCTCTCACACATACAGTCTCTCATCTCCCAATATTTCTCATCCTAAATTCCTATTTCTACTGAACTGATTTCTATATTGTACCATGAATCTTCCTTCACAGGCTATCGTAAATTAATGTACTTGACTTTAATAACTTTGAATAATAATAAATTATATAATTAAATTTATGTTAGTTATATAATCATTAAATTATGTCTAAAATCATTCAAATTAGTTTGATACTCTTGTATTACGATTTTCCTTAATTTTTTCTCTAATCTAAAAATGAATTTTATCAACCATAATCGTAATAATAATAATAATTAAGTTTTTAATATATTTATATTAGAAGCGAATATAAAAGTATTTTTGGTAATGTAAAAAGCTTAATTTTATTAAAAAAAAGCATAGAGCATTTTCTTTAACGTATTAAAAGGAAATGAAGGGGAAAGTACAGTTTATAAAAAAAGAAAAAATTACTTTCAATAAAAAACTAACCGCAATATAAGGCTATAATCTCCAAATTAATGTGAAATGTATACGTTTTTAAATTACATTCTATTCCTTTTTTTGTATTTTCTATTATCCTATAAACTCTTCAATAAATTCTAATATTAAATTTTTATAAATCGAACATTTTTTGTTACTTCTAGGTGATGTTCATTTAAATTATATAATTTCAAAATATCTGTCTGTTACTAAATTAATATATTAATGATATAATAACAACATTATAATGCCTATTTCCGTAGCGGAATGGTAGGGTCTCGCTTTTCTTCTGTAGGTGCCGAGTTCGAATCCCGATCAGCCGTGGCTTTTTCATACGTTACAAAATTGCGCTTCCATATTACCCCTTTATGTTTCTCTGTAAGCTTCTTTGGTGAATTAGTTCATCAAAAAATATAAAAATACCAATCACATCAAATTTATATACTTTTACATTAAAATAAATAAATATATATATATATATATATATATATATATATATATAGATAAATAAATAAAAAGTGACACTGCATAAAGAATTTATAAAATTAATAAAAAAGAAATACCAGATTACACGTATAAATTTAAAATTGGGTCGTATATTATTAAAAATAATCTAGATAGATACCTTGTTTCATACAACAACAAAAAAAATAATAATAATAATTAGATATTTTTTATTAGACGATAAATTTTCATGAAATGATAAACAAATTGATTTCGTTTGCAATAACATCAGATCACAATTACAGTCTTTACCAATTACTATTATTATAACTATTATTATTAAATATATATTACGCCTCCGTTTAAAATATAACATTTTGAGGCTACTTAAAAGGATTGAACGAATTTTCAGGAAAGAAAATGGGCTGGGAGATCTTTGGTACCGGTAAATATAATTCATATAAACAAAATTTCAATAAATCTGAAACTCTATATTCCATGCGTTTATATTTAGTAGAATGCTGAAACAAATAACTTTAAAAAAAATGACAATAATCTCTTGTATCAAAGAAGACGACTTTGGTGTAAAGAATTTACACCAAATTTACAAATTCTACACAGAATTTAGAGAATACATCTTATTGAAAAACATAATTCATCGGGTTACGAAAAAGGATTATATTATAATTATTTCTATAATTTTTTACACGTTTTCAATGTAAATTCATCACTTTTCGTCACATGTGACACATCCTACCATAGAAAAGTTCGTACTATTATCGGGATTCGAACTCGACACCCCCAAAAGAAAGGCCGAGACACTACCATTCCGCGAAGATAGGCATTTTAATATAATTATTATATCATTAATATATTAAGATAATAACAAACATATCTTTGGATATTATTGATTTTAAATGAGGATCACCATGAAATAACGACAAATGATCTAGTATACAGTATAGAAATCGGTTCAGTAGAAATAAATACAATAAAAAATAAAAATGATTAATAAATACAATTGATCACTGAGTTTTATTTTATCTTATCTTAATATGCACATTATACATTCTAGAATGTTAAGATCTGCGCTTTGACATCACGTTATTTCTCTCTTGCGCACGCACTCCTCCCCCCCCCCACACACACACACACACAAACATACATATATATATATATATATATATATATATATATATATATATATATATATATATATTTAAAAATTCAATAAATAATAAATAAAATTATAATAATAAAAATTGCGTATAATCTTAAATGGATGATTTTTAATTTTCTGTATACGTTCCTATACTAAATTTTAGGGATAAAATCTCTTTATACACAAAATCGCTCCTTGGTTTATGGCAGTGATTATTTAAACAAATTTTTCTATCACTGAATCTTCACGTAGATTTGTTTTGGTAGTAATGGTGCTTAATAGTAACATTTTTTTTCAAGTAGGCATTTCGTATTGCGGCAAATAGATGAAGAAAGAAGCATTTGGAAAAATATAGTTAAAAGAAGAGACAGACTTACAGGCCACATACTAAGGCATCCTGGAATAGTCGTTTTAATATTGGAAGGACAGGTAGAAGGGAAAAATTGTGTAGGCAGGCCACGTTTGGAATATGTAAAACAAATTGTTAGGGATGTAGGATGTAGAGGGTATACTGAAATGAAACGACTAGCACTAGATAGGGAATCTTGGAGAGCTGCATCAAACCAGTCAAATGACTGAAGACAAAAAAAAAAAATTTCGTATTATATACGAAATGACTACATAAATGGTGTATAGTAGCGTACGTTGATGAGTGCCAGTCAGGACATATATTGTATAATTAATACAATATATTCACTATATTGTTAATAAAAGGGCATTCTATTGTAAGACATTTTTTCATCTAATAGAGACTTAGCATTCACTCGGTAGTACCCACTTTTTATGGTTTTTCTGCACTTATTTATTGTATCTTTAATTTTATCAAGGCATATATTTCTTACATTTTCATTCTCTATGAACGGGCAGCGTTTTTTGTTGTCTAAATCATATTTAAAATAAAAATTATACCAATAAATTAAACTAGTAAAAAATACATATAACCTGACTAAATACATATAATGTGACTTTTTAATTGTTTTTTATATTTCAATTTCTGAAGTCTATCCCGAAAGAAAAGACCATTAACAACTTATTAACACTTAACTTGGCCTTAACTTCAAATATTCGAAATTTTAACAAGAGTTCAAAAATTGTTTCTTAATCTTCAATATTATTTTGCTAATAAAAAATACAATTGTATAAAATCATAAGAAATCTTCTAAATTGCTAAGTTTTGTGTGACTACCGTAAAGAAGAATTTATTTTCTCAAAGGGAAATAGTTTTTAAATTGCTTTCAAAAATTAAGAAAGGATCGATTCGACCAATGAACAGATTTAACATTCTAGATTGAATAATGTGCATATCATTTAGGTTGTAAGACGTAAAGTAAAATTGAATGATCAATTACGAACTGAATACCACGGGTAGATGTGAGATCCCTATAGCGATTTGTGAGCATCTTTCTATAAAATGTTTCTCAAAACGATAACAAACATTGTGACATTGAGAACTACCGTTGATTTAAGCTCAAAAGACGTACTGAAGTAAGAAGATAATAGTCGTTTCAGTAGTACTCAATGCCTAAAGCTAAATTATGCAGGTAAGGTTTAGAGTAGACATTTACAAGAAACAGTAATTAGTCATGCGTCCGGGTAGTAGAAGGCAACTTTAGATCCCTTCTCTATTAAAGCCTATGTGTAGCTTAGTCTCGTTTATAATATTCTGAGCAGTAATAACTTATACTTTGATCTCTCCGTAAAGACAATTCAAGGTCTTTATAGTAAAATTTGTTTGAAATATTTAATTTTTGGGGCGAAAAAATTCGCCGCGTAATGTAACAAGAGCCCACGTAATGCACAGAGAGAGAATCCTTAATTATTCAACTTATGAGTTAACGAGGGAAAAGATTCAGATTATAAAAATAAAAGTTCAGTTATATTAAATCGTAATTATAAATATTCACAGCCGCGTAATTTTGAGATATTATTAGATCTACTTGAATCTGTACACAAATAGTAAAACACTTCAACAATTTTGAGAGAATTTTTAGTAATTTATTACAAAAAAAATATATATATAAAAATTTGCTTAAGGAAAAAGATGAAAAACATGCTAAAAATGAACATCAGGATGAGTATACTGTTAGTACTATAGCACAAAAAATGTAATTTGATTTTTAATCAAGTTTTAATTTAAACCTAAATTACAAAAAAAAGACAAATAAATAAATAAAAATCATAAGTTAATATGATGCTGAAAGAAAGTAATAATAATAATTAAAATAAAGTAGTTTCATAATCAATGAATGAGAAAGCTCCATTTATGTTTAAAAGCACTTTTTTTTTATAAAGAAAAAGGTAAGAGGAAGGGCGAAAAATCTATATTATTATTGAATCAAACATGCTTTATTTTTCTAAATTACCATAAAATCGACTTAACTCGTACGAATCATGTAGAAAACATATTTCCCATCTATCTAAAGCAAAATTTTAATTCATAATTTAATTAATTTTAAAGCAAAATTCTAACCATTGAAAAATTTCTTAGAATTTAATGGAAATTTTTAAGTTTTTTAAACTTGAATTTTTTAACCCTGGTTCTAAACCAACCTTCAAAATAGTTGAAATTTTGTATATCCATTATTTAAATATAATAAAGAATAACTGAATGATTTATTTTTTTTATTCATTTATACCTTTGTATCCAATTTGTTTGTTATTGTATCCAATTTATTTATTCTGCGACGATTTAATGAGGCGTTTCGTTCTTATGTATGTATACAGAGTTTCCCATCAGGAAAGGAGACTACTTTGGGAGTCGATTCTTCAGCTAAAAAAAAAGACAAAGCTTTATGCTTTTTGACCCCAAGGAATATATACCAAGTTATGATAACTTCTCGTATGAATTGAACAGCCGAAATAAGAAAGAACATTGGATCAGAAAGATATAACTATGTAGATACAGTGATTCTCAACCTGTTTAGCTCCATGACACCAAAAAAGTAAAGAAATTATTTAATGGATATTTCCCGACCCCCAACTCCAACGAAACCTAGATAGAACTGTTTAGCTGGGTTGATAGCGACGGGTATGAAAATGCATGTATGAAATGTACAAACATGAGCAATTTACAGGTTCCAACTTCATGTGTATGAACTACTTGTAATTTTGTCTGCTTGCATAATATTTCCTGTGAGAGCATCATGTTCAAACAAGCACGTTTGAACAAGTCGTGCTCACAGTAGTAGAAAAAAGGCGTCAGGAGTTGCAGAACGTCAGTTTAGTTTCAAATGCGAAACGTGCGTCTGGTGCTTTTATTTAAGTTTTTATTTTATTTATTAAAATCTCATATTGCCTGCAGTATTTGGTTAGAAGCAAAAAAAAAATTTATAAATCAAGGAGAATCGATGGCTACCGATGTTCGCGATGTTCAGTTAATTCGGCTAGTGAGTTCAAGTGAATGTTAATGTTCAAGTTATAATTTCAATGAAAATAATAATAACAACTGAGGTTTCAGTTTTTTATTGGCGATCAAACGGTATAACTGTTTATTTTTTTCTATTAGATTATTAAGCAAGATGGATGAATTTGTGAAAAAACGAAGTGAGCAATCTACATCCAGTGAATCGATTGGTAAAAAGACAAGATTGTACAATGACAGTTATTTAAATTATAATTTTACCTCATTGGATGGAAAGAACAGTGTATTGTGTGCTTTCAAGTCCTCTCCAATGAAAGAATGAACCTATCAAAATTAATTTGACAATTGGAAACTAAATATCCTTTTCATTAAAACCAACCGTTGGGATTTTTCGAAAAAGAATTACATAATTTGAGAAATAACAAGCTTCTATCTTTAAATAGAGCCGTGCAATTGAAATACACTTGAACCATCTTATCTCTTGTCTTTAAGCAAAGTCGGTGCATTAAGAAGTCGGTGCTAAGATTGACAAACCACATACAATCGCAGAAAATTTCATATTGCCTGCAGTAATTGCTTAGAAGCAAAAAAAAAAAAAAATTATAAATCAAGGCGAATCGTTGGCTACCGATGTTCGCGTTCAGATAATTAGGCTAGTGAGTTCAAGTGAATGTTAATGTTCAACCCAAAAGTTTATCAGTAGTAGTAACCAAAACGTCAGTTCTGGTATTGTTGTTGCGGTGAGTTTAGTGAGTTACTATGTTCTCGGATAAAGACAAAGCAATGTGTGTTTTATTGATGGCTGAATTAAAATCCGTAATTTTAGTTCAACGTGCGTTTCGACGTGAAATCGGAAGAGATCCACCACACAAAAATAACATGACACGTTGGTTCAAACGATTCGAAGAAACCGGATCGGTTAAGAAACAGAAATCAACCGGCAGACCAAGTGTACCAGACGAAACGGTTGAACTAATTAGACAATCGGCAATTAGAAGTCTTGGGAAGTCCATCCCTCGTAGAATCGTCGAATTAGGTATTCCAAAGTTTTACATAAAAAACTGCATTTACACGCTTATAAAATCCAGATTCTGCAGGAATTGAAACCCGATGATGGTGTAAAACGTTACAATTTCGCTGTTGAAATGTTGGACAGAATAAGTGAAAACGAATTGTTTTTAGACGATATAATTTTTACAGACGAAGCTACATTCCATACGAATGGATGTGTTAACAGACACAATTCACGAACATGGGGCTCTGAAAATCCACACGCGATTATTGAGAAACAATCCGATTCGCCTAAAGTTAATGTTTGGTGTGGTGCGATGAAAAATTGTGTAATAGGGCCTTTCTTCTTTGCTGAAAAAACAATTAATGGAGTTGTGTATCTTGACATGTTAACCGATTATTGCTTTCCTCAGCCGGATGAACTCGAAAACATTCATCGACTTCATTCCCAACAAGATGGTGCTCCCCCGCACTTCAATGCATCGGTCACGGACGCTTTGAACGAAAAATTTTGAGATCGATGGATAGGCCGGCAAGGACCCATACTTTCGCCTCCAAGGAGTCCAGAATTGACACCTTGCGATTTTTTCTTGTGGGGGTACATTAAAAGCGTTGTTTATACACAAAAATTCGCAACCTAAACCGCTTAAAAAATAGGATTAATGAAGCAATGACAATCATTAACGAAGAAATGTTAACTAATGTTTGGAGAGAAGTTGAGTATCGTTTGGACATTTGTCGAGCGACTAAGGGCGCACATATTGAAATTTATTACGTAAAAAAATATTTGAGACGACAGATTTAAAAAATAAAAAACATAAACTGTAAGTAATTCTGTATTAATTTAAACCATGTTCAAAACCGCACCATTCTTTTATGATAACCCTTATAACAGATTAGACGAAATGAATTGCAGTAAGTAATGATGCTGGAATTTTGAAAATATTAAAAGATTGTCTTACTACGGGCGGAATGGACGCACTGCTTCCTTCACAGACATGCTCTTGCCACAAAAAGTATGCTGAAAATTTTCAAAAAATTCTTGGTAAAGCTGTAAAAAAAGTTAATTTTGTTAAACGTCGACCATTACAGAAAGGCTGTTTCCTAAATTATGCGATGAAATGGTTGAAAAGAAAAAAAATCTCTTCTTTTCCATACATAAGTCAAGTGGTTCTCGCGGGGAAAGTGTTAACCCGCTTAATGGAATTGAAAAAGAGATTAATAATATTTTTCCAGGAATAAGAAACACCGTCTCGATGTTTTTTTACAGAATAAAGAGTATATGTTGCTGTTGGTTTATTTAACTGATGTATTTTCGCATTAAAACGACTTGTAAGTGAATTTACAAGGATGTAATAAAAACATTTTATTAATGTCAAAGTTTCGCCTTCAAAGCAAAAATTTTGATATGTTTCCACTCACGTATGATTAATATTGAGAAAAATTTGGACGACGAAGACATTATTATTCATCACAGTTCGGATAGCATGACAATGCATTTGCGCGAGCTAAAAACTAAGTTAGCGGAGTATTTCCCGAGAGATAAATATTATTTCTCGAAGAGATGGGTAGTGAACACAGTTTTCAAACTTTAGTGAAAACATTGTTGCAGCTGCTAAGTTACCAGTTGAGATTCACGACCAGCTCATCGAAATGTCTGCCGATAAAACGTTTCAACTACAATCCACATCTGAAGATTTATATACGTTTTGGCTTGCTCGTCTAAGTCAGGGGTCGGCAAACTTTTGAGTCAGAAGAGTCAAAAATTACAATTTACAAAATTTCAAAGTTTTTAAAGAGCCACAACATTTTTTCGAAAATATGTTTATTAAATAACAATTTATAGGTACTTACACTTATAATTATTATTTTAACACTAATTTTTAAATAATAAAAGCTATAAAATAAAATAATAAAATAGGTAATTTATTAAATATATATTTTAATAAAAACACTTTCGCGGTAATATCCAACAGCAGTACTTTGTTTCTTTTTTGACAATTCTTATCGACTTCAAAAAAGTAGTTAGGTATCTTATTTGGAAAAAAATATGTATAATATGTATTTTAAAAATATAATACTTATTATGTTACCTATCTTTACTTCGGTTTTTTATTATTATTATATATATGTACATACATAACTTTGAGAAGATAATTCGCTTCTAACTCTTTTACTTGAAACAACAAACTATACGTCACAGCCAAAGCACTGGTGAAGACGCCAAATTGTCTTGCGTCGAAAACGAATTAAAACCTACATAGAAACATCCGACGACGGCGTCATTCGAGAGCTTCTGACGGACTGACGACAGTGACGACGCGTTTCACGGTGGAGGGGTGCGGTGAAAAGCGAGTACAAGTGGCAAAGCGATAGAAGCGGTGCCTAATCCTCGTTAATCGATTCAGAACGATTTTTAAATGGGTTATTTTTAATAAAATAAATAATATTTGCGTATGAAACTAAAGAGCCGCAGCTTCACATCCAAAGAGCCGCATGTGGCTCGCGAGCCGCAGGTTGACGACCCCTGGTCTAAGTGAATATGAAAATATAGTCACAGAGCATTGAAAATATTAATCCCGTTTGTCACGTTTTACCTCTGATATACGGGGTTTTCGTCTGCGGTTGCACTTAAAACTAAATATAGGAATCGCTTTTATCTCTTGAAAACAATTTGCTTTTATGTGTCTCTAACATAATTCCACGTACGGGGAAACTTTTACTTGAAAAACAAACCATCTCATTATTTTCTTTACATCGTACTTATAAATGTAAGTTAAATTTATAATAAATTATTTTTTCTAATAAAATGATTTCATCATTGTTCACATGTAAAGTTGTAGGCATATTTCACAATCCCCCTTTCAAATCGCCAAGACCCATGTGGGGGAGTCGTGACCTTCAGATTGAGAAGCGCTGATGCATAATATTAGAACCTTGGAAGCAAATGTATAGTGCGATAAGTTCTAGTTAAGCTGTGCCTCCAACATCCGCTTCATATCAAATTTGGATTGATGAAGCAAATTTAAAGGCAAATTGTAAAACAAATTCTAACTGTTTTAAATACAAGTATATACGCAACAAGTTTGTGTATAGACTAACTAACTAAGTAACGGCTTGATAAACAATTTAAAATATCTAAGGATATTTATTACTTCTATACAAGGCTTTTCGTGTTCGGTTGTTTAGTTTGGACTTGGTTGGAAGAAAAAAGGACCATTAATGTGACAAACTATTTCGTGTGAAAGTAAAATTGAATCAATAAGGAAAAGTGATATATTTCTGTTTATTTTAAAGAAAAGTAATTTATTAACTGTTCCCGTCAATAATTGTGGGTGAATTTACGCAGTGGGATATTTTTCTTTGTTAATTTTTAATATCGTACTTACTGTACACGAATATGAAAGAAACTTAATAGTTCATCTTAATGATGTTAACATATAATTAATATAAGGGAGATTACAGATGGCCTAATGTTAGAGATGTCTAAACTTTCTTTTCTAAGCCAAGAGTTTCAGTTAATTTAGTGGTGACTGGCTCAGATCCGATCTACTCATAAGTATGAGTTTTCAGCTAAACTATCTAAAATTGGTATCTTGCTTTCGTTTACTGCAAAATTAAAGGAGGATGGGCAGACTGTTGGTCATATTAAAAGTTTGTGTTCCGTTGGCTATTAAATTTAGCAACTCTATCACATACACCCCATATAGTAAAATTTTCATTGAGTAACTTTATATTTTTTTTTAGTAATTCTGATATTTAGCTTTATTTATCATACTTATTTTTTTTTTTTACACTAAACATTAAATACATAGAATTATAAACAAATATTCCTATTGCATGTTATTGTAATTTACGTAATTAACAATCTTAAGATACAATTAAAAAATTAGAAATATCTCTTTTTTGGGAAGTTATGAATACACACAACAAAGCATAACATTTCCAAACTTTATACAGAGCGTTTCATAATGTTCTTCGGAGTTTCGAAAATTCATTAACAAAAAAACTATTTCACTTATAAGAATAAAGTACTATTCGAAAGAGTACTTCAAATAGTTTTTTCCACATACACTAGGCATTTAGTAAACCATTTGCTCGCTAGGCGTCGACAATAGGGAAAATGGTTGCCATTGGAAGCGAGAAGTCGTTTTGTGTGTTAGAATTTCACTTGTCAAAGTCAGTAACTTCTGTGCAACGTGCGTTTCGGTTGAAATTTCATAAGGAGCCACCAAGTGACAATTCAATTCGTGCACGGTATAAACAATTCAGTGAAACCGGTTGCTTGTGCAAGCGAAAATCAACCGGTCTTCCATCAACCCCAGAAGTCAATGTCGAACGTGTGCGTGCAAGTTTCATTCGCAGCCCGTCAAAATCGACTGCGGCCGCAGGCAGAGAATTAGGAATTCCGAAAACAACAGTGAGGAGATTTCTCCGTAAACGTTTATTATGCAAACCGTACCGTCTTCGATTAATCCAGCGTCTTTCTGATGGAGATAAAACAAGTAGGCTCGATTTTTGTTTACAGTTACAGGAAAAGATGTTGGTAGATAAAGGTTTTCAAAACAAGATAATTTTCAGCGATGAAGCTACTTTCCATATTAGCGGCAAAGTAAACCGTCATAACGTGCGAGTTTGGGGAACTGAAAACCCACACCCTTATGTGGAACACATTCGTGATTCTCCGAAAGTAAACGTTTTTTGTGCGATCTCTCGTGAGGTAGTGTATAGGCCGTTCTTTTTTATGGAAACGACAGTAACCGGCATGATATACCTGGATATGTTACAATTATGGCTTATGCCTCAGCTACTTAACGACTTCATTTTCCAGCAAGATGGTTGTCCTGCCCGTTTTCATAACGAGGTTCCACAGTACCTTAACACAACATCAGTAACATACCTCAGCGCTGGATAGGAAATGCGTCTGAAGAAGACCAACACATTATGCTGTGGCCACCAAGATCACCCCTCACGCCATGTGATTTCTTTCTCTGGGGTTACGTGAAAGATAAGGTGTTTATCTCACCGATGCCGCACGATATCGCTGAGCTAAAGGATCGCATAATCAATGCGACCAACTCTATCGGAAATGACACGTTAGAACAAGTTTGGTAAGAACTAGACTTTCGTGTTGATGTGTGCCGTGTCACCAGAGGAGCACATATTGAACATTTATAGATTTTAACAAAAACTGAGTCCCTGCATCACCTCGTACAACTTTCATTTAGGTAGTAAAATACCTTTTTTGTACTGAAATTTTGTTTCATAACGTCCTAATGACATTATGAAACCCCCTTATATGCAAACCATCAAATATCCGAACCTTGAAAAAACTAAAATTATTGTGTACCATTATTATTAGTTGTGCAACTTATACTAAATCTCTTCCCCAAATAACGTTTATGATTAACAATATGTATTACAATAGTAATCTGAGTAAAAATTGAAAACTAACAATTAATAATAAAAAACAGAAAATAATTGGAATAAGCCATGTAGATAGCACCATTAGTAAATCGTTACTCTACAATAATGTCTTTTATGCAATGGTTTCTTAATGTTTGGGTACTTCAACTCAATCCAGGAAAAGTGACAAAGGATTTAACAGAGACGACGACTATGATGAAAAATGTAACGTTCACATTGACCTACAACTGCTGAAACTTTTCGTCATGAAAAACATTTGTCAAAATTTATAAAGTAGTTCAAATGCAGTCATTCTTCAATTTTTAAACTGTATGAAACTTCTACCTACAAAAAAAGTACCAAAATAGTTGTAACAAAAATTAAGAAAATATATTTATCATTTTGGTAAAAATTTTTAGTATTTTATATATACATATACAATCAGATATAGAGTGCTGGCAAACATCTAGAGAATTGCAACTTTATTTAAACTCACCGGAATTACCTGATTTACACGGAAAACCTTATTCAATCATGAAATTCTCCGTTGACCTGGACTTGAGTTTCTTATAATTTTCTCTTAAAATATGAGAAAAAAAGCCGATATTTCTATGGCTATCTTAAGGCTGGAGTATTAAAAATACTCCAACCTTTTCCTCTTTATTACTTCAATACCTTTCATGTACATCCTCCTTTCGGAAATTATCTCTCCAACTAATCTTAAGCAATCATCGACAGACTCGCATCTCAAAGTCCTTAATTCTCTTCAACGATGCTAATAATAAAGCTCATTATTCAGTAGAACACAACATAGAAAAGATCTACATCTTCTCTGCTTGAATCATTCTTTTATTTAAGCTTAAATTTAAATTGCGGATGTATAGGAAGCTCCTTATTTGAAGTACACTTGATCTATTCTATTTTTAGTCTATTCAAAATATAAAGTTTATTATAATTCTTATTTTCGTTTAGATTATTTAATGATCGATAAAAAATTTATTACTAGTAACATGTTATACAGTAGTAACTATAATATGCTATACGCTGAAAAATCACACTGGATTAATCAATTTATAAAAACATGTAGTACAGAATCGAGAGCATTTAATATGTTTTATTTAGCTTAAACAGTATTATTATTAACTGAATTATAATTTTCTATTTGCGTGTTAGATTGATTGTATGAATTTTTAAATATTAGAACCGCGTGGATTCTAATTATTCTGTGTTACGTTTGGTTAATTCCCAATAATATAATTTCACACAAAATAACATCAAAATAATTTATTAAATAAATAAATTTAACTTTGTTACAAAATCAATTACAATATAAATGTAGTGTATTAAAAGTGTTTAAAATAATTAATGGATTTAATGAAAATCCGTATATACTAATTACATAAGTTAATTCATACCACTATTATTGATTGGGGATTTTAGATATTTTTACTACCATGACCATACTTTTACCTGGTACGTGGAATTATCATCAATTATGATCAGTTTGAAACAAATGAGGGTAATATCTTACAACCTACATATTAGAGTCCCCATCTCTACGTACACCGCGCGCGCGTATGTATGTATATATATATATATATATATATATATATATATATATATATATATATATATATATATATATATATATATATATGTGTGTGTGTGTGTGTGTGTGTGTGTGTGTGTGATTTTCTTTTTTATTTATTATTTTTTTTTAATAACCATACACATCTGTACCAATACAAATTAATTTATATTTAACAGATCAACCCTAAGTACAGAACAATTGAAATAGGATGACTTACATTATCTCATTACATAACAGAAGCCCTTCGCGAATTTGATTCACATCATGAGCTACATAAATTGCATATATATATTACAAAACCATTAAAAACTTAGAATCAATGACATCATACCTCCCATTCACTTATAATTTATGTTAAAAATATTTTTAACAAAATTAAATTTTTAATATTTATATATATATATATATATATAATGTATGCAGATGATGATGTGTATCAAATGCCCGAAAGCGCTTCTGTTATATAATGAAATAAGGTGTCATCCTATTTCAACTTTTCTATACTTAGGGTTGATTATTAAACATAAATTAATATACATATATATATATATATATATATATATATATATGTGTGTGTGTGTGTGTGTGTGTGTGTGTGTGTGTGTGTGTGTGTGTGTGTGTGACAGAAATTGCGTAACAATTTATTATTTTAAAGATATATTATAGCAGGGGTATTAGAGATAGATTCGAAAGAGTTAAGGTAATGCAAAACAACCTTCCATCAATTCATAAAAAATAAAACAAAAAAAAAACACTGTATACCAATATAAAAAAAGAATTGAAAATATATAAAATACATGGAATTAATTGTTTATTTAATGTCAAATAAACAAAATTTTGTATGCAGAAAATAATTTAATAACGGTTAAATTATGTTGAAATAATAACACGGGAACAAAAAATACTTTTTTTGTCTTAGGAAAAACAATATGTGATTCTGATATTTTTTCTCCTGAATTCATATATGATATCGGTTTTTCCCCATTACGCAATGTTTCCGAGAGACAGGCATTTAAAAATTTCCATCATTTTAATACTTTATGCATTCTTTATACTATATTCAAACGTTTGACTCATGTAGAAAGTAAGAAATGACAACTTTCTACTATACATCGCCTGTGGAGCATCCCTGTTGATAATCCAACAATAATCGGCCAGCATATTAGGACTCCATTTGCCTTGATACCTCTTTTCCACAGCTGATATCTCCTGATGAAAGTGTTCTTTGTGCTCATCGCTCACTGCGCCAAGATCTTCCGAGAAGAAATGTAGGTGCGAGTGCAGGAAGTGTACTTTAAAGGACATATTACAACCCAAATTTTTGTACGATGTTTTAAGATCGTTGACAGACAATATCACGATAATTTTCCGCTTTTCTATTTTCCAAAAAACTCTGAGTAACATTTTTGAATGTTTGCTAAGGTGCTTTCTCCAGTGTATAAAATAGACCCTCAAACTTTTCATCGCGCATTATTGATCGTATTTGTGAACCCACAAATATTCCTTTTTCAATTTTTGCATCACTAATTTTTGGAAACTTCTATTTTAAGTGCATGAAACCAGGAGTATTGTCGCATGGCCTTGACGAAATTCTTCATTAATCCTAGTTTGATATGTATCAGAGGTAGATACACACATTTTTAGTTTACACAATGGGTCATGTTCCACATTTTTCTATTCAGGAATAAGTGATTCGCATTTAGGCCATTCTTTTCTAATGAAATGTTTCTTTTTTTCTGTCCCTACTATCCCATTCACACAAAAAAACAACAGTACTTTGTGTAACCAAGCTGCAGACCACGAATAACTGCAATTACCTTCAAATCACCACAAATATTCCATTCATACACTGCATATTGAAGCTTTTCCAACATAAATTTAAAGTTTTAATATGTTTTGTACCAGCAGAATAAGTCACAAGTAGTGATGGGAATTTATTGCCATTATGCAGAAGCACAGCTTTTAAACTAACTTTAGAGGAATCGATGAACAAGCGTCATTCTGTTGGATTATGTTCTTTACAAAATGTCTCCATAAGAGAAGAAATGTCATTACACAACATTAAGCCATTTTTAAGTATTTATCTTTGTATTCTTTTGAAGAAGATTTCATTCTTTTAGCCGGAAAGCAAGCAGGCTGTTTTTGGATAACTTTAAACTCTTTTTTGGATAACTTAAAACTCGCAAAAATTAAGTATATAATTTTAATCTAGTGCACAATAAACATAATAATTTTAGTACAGTATGACATCCTCAAGAGAAGTTCTTAATGTTGGTATAATCTTTCTGCTAATTTATTACAAAAAGGAATGAGAATCAAGTGAATTACGAAGATAAGAATTTTAATGATTTCTTATAATCCACAAAAAGTCTTCTTAAAATTTTGAATAATACCAGTTTATATATTGAATACGAATTTACTTTAAATTTGTCAATTAAAAAGTTATATTTCAACCATTATTTTCTCCGTAGCGTAAATCATTAGATGACGTATTTCGTGCCGGTGTAGTAGTAGTAGTAGTAGTAACAGTGATTACGTCCAAAAGAAAAGTGATTATGATGGGGGCCTACCTCCCCACCCCACTAACGGTTCAACATTATCTATTATTATTTCTTTTAAAATTAAAGTACCTTTTTTATATTACATATACCTTTTTTTATATATTAGACGTTAACTTTTTGCTTATTTTCTTATCTTATCTGTTGCTTATTTTTCTTGAGTTCTTACCTTACCTTCTTAACTTTAGTTAAGAATTTTTGTTTTCTGAAGCCTTTATTTATTCTTCTATTTTTAATTCTTTACTTTGTATGGATTCTCCCTTTTAAAATTCCTCATTTCCTTTTTTCTTATTTATAATCTACCTTTCTTTGTAAACCGATCTTAACAGACGATTACCAGAACAGAAGTGAATTAAAGAATTAAAGATCAGCTGCTAAGTTATTGATAAAACAATGGTAAATATAAATATTTAGGAATGTAGATTTTAAAACAAAATGCTGCTTTGAAAATTCGTTTATAAAAACTTTAATTAAAATCTAAAATTAAAAATGTAAATTTTGATCGTTAAAAAATCATCATCAGAAAACTTATAAAGAAGACAGATAATTCCTAAAGAAATAACCTTGATTACTTGTATGCTATTTATAAATTGTACGCTGTTTGAAATTATCCAGTAAACTATAAACAGGTGAATCGTGGTGTTGAAAATTAAGCGAGCTGATATTGCACAAACTGAGCTTTTGCACTAACATCAAGACCGTGTAATGTGAAGCACGTATATACAATTATAAGATTTCCACTGCCCCTACCGATACTGTATATTATAATGTGCATCGGGTCTGAAAGATTTAGGACGAGATATCTCGATTTCTGATGATTTTATTAACGGTGCTACAACATATTACCATACATATTACATATTACGGTGCAGAACTCATATTACCTGCCCTACAGAAGACCATATAACATCATCAAAAGTAACGCATATGAAAAAACTTTTTTGTCGGACGACGAACAGATTTTTTTTTTGTCACTTTATAGACTAATTTTTTGTGTCTAAAACCTTTTACAACATCATGGTACCACTGTGAAAAGCAAATGCGTTGATTTCAATAAGATTTATTTGAACCGGATTTATAGAAAAAGAGTTATATCGAACAAACATTAAAAAAACATACGGCTCGAATACAAAACCTCCTTTTTTGAAAAAGTCGGTTAAAAGAAAGATAAGTGTGCAGAATAAAACGTGTGTGCAGATTGATAAGGGATCGAATATAATTATGAAGAAAGTTAATTTAATTTCGTTTGTATGAAAGCAAAAAGATTATTTCATATTATTATAAAATAAATTTTCCTCTAATGCTGACAAGATATACTTCATCATTACATATCTGGTAAAACACAATTTTCACATTGCTTTCGTTTTATTTTTTAAAAGAAGTAACTTAAAACCAGGGTTTTACCCGAAATTATTAATTAAATGTTTATATACAATATATTTAAATAAAATATCAAAATTATAATTTTATGAAAATATATGAAAAACGTTTTTTAACTCTTTTACCATTACCAAGGAAAAAATCTTTGTGGTTTTCTGATTAGAAATTCCAAACGCCATTTAAATGTCATTGAAAAACAGTAAATTTTATTTTAATATATATGCAAAACTAAAAACGGTAAAATCATTTTTTTCATTAAATATTAACTTTAATTAGTTATTGTTTTTATTTATCTCCTTTAAGTATTTCCGTAAAGTTCTCTGCTTCTTCAGAAAGTTGTTCTATAAAATGTTATTAAAATTATAAAAACTACAGAAATGTTCGCTAACCATCTCGGTCAATGAAATAAAATTAAATCAATCGGCTGCTATTTTAATCTCTTTTAGATAACGAAAATACTTTTGATACCATTGTTTGAGTGCTTATATGTATATTCGTATTAAATCTTTAAATAATGTAATTTTTATATTATCTCCCTTTGATATAAATTAATAAAATTTCAGGGACTTAAATGATAAGAATATATATCTAATAATCTTGAATTATTTTTATTTTATGCGATATTCTGAAGAAGCAGAGATCGTACAAAAATAGAACGTAAAAGCAATTGTAATAAAAATGAATTATATTCAGCTACTACTATGTAATTTTCTAAAATATTTATTAACAAAGAAAATATTACGGAAACAAAAATTTCATAATAAGGATTATACAGAAACTGGTCCGTTAAACTAAAATATTAATTTCAAACTAGGTTATAAAAATTACATCAAACAAAATAATCTGGTTAAGTCTGGATTACATTGGTTAATTTATTTATCATCCGTTAAGCTATTTTGATAAGCTTCCTTTTTGTATTAACTTTTAACATTATAACTGTATTATTAGTTTTATATGTTTGATTGAAACTTTAGTCGGTTTTATAAAAATAGATTATCATACGCTCTAATGTTTGTTACTTTTAACTTGATAATAATAATCAAAATATGTCATGTATTAAAAATTAATTTAACTCAGTTTGTGTGAAAGCAAAAAGGCTATTTCAAATTATTATAAAATAAATTTTGCTTCAATGTCGAAAAGATATACTTTATCATTACAAGTCCTAATGTTGTAAAATACAATTTCCAGCATGTTGTTATTTACAGTTTTGATTTCCTTGGTAACGTGGTTTTCAAATCAACTGATACTGATTTATTAACAGACTTCAAAAAAGGGGCAGGTTATCAATTCCACAATTTTTTTTAATGTATGTTAATATATATCTCCGACGTTAGTAAACAGATTTTGATGATTTTTTTTTTTTATTGAAGAGTATACTTTCGGAAGTATACTTCGAAATGGTCCCATAGTAATTTTAACCAAATCTGAAGATAAGTTTAGGAAAAATAACAAAAAACTGAACGGCTCGAACTCTTAGCTCGCACTAGTACCGTATCGCTCTGTTCCCTGAATGACAAGGATATTATTATTTTTTTGCCTCCGTGGAAATATTCATGGCATTTATTTCTCTATTTTTCTTTCTTATACAATCACTCCCTTTATTTTTTTTACAATACTTCATAAAAGAAAGATATTATCAATTCGACTGTATTTTAGGTAGATTTCATAAGAAAGCTACCAATTGCAACGGGTACAATGATTCAACTTCCGAAAAATTTCGATATCTTCGCGTTTCACATCCCCCAAACCCCAAAACCAACTTCAGTTCAAAAGGTTATATATATATTTCACTTTCTTGAGGACACGATAAATGCCGTAATTTTCCGCCAGTTAAAATTAGTACATAAAATATGACGACTCAAAATCTCGGTAGAGTTCCTTAATGGACAAAATCGGAACATGGTGGGGAGGCATTTTCGGAAAAACAAAATATCGCTATAACTTTCTTATCAAGTATTGTCAATAGTCAATATTGAATTCATTTAAGTTCCTAATATTCTTTGGATAAGAGCCTAAAACTTATTTATGTAAGTAAAGTTTTTTTATATCACCAACCATTGGCCCAGTTGGTGGGAAAAAGGGAAAAAGATTTTAAAGATAAAAAAATCATACCTCCCTTAATAAACACAGTATCGAATCGATTTAAAGTGGTCGTTAGTCTTCTAAACATTACTTAAAATCTTTGTCTGAAACAATTTTTGATATGACCAAACCTTACGGCAAGGGACTACCAAAATGTTGCCGAAATTGTACGAATATAGTGCTTATCGTATGCTAAACGTGTAAACTTCACATGCAACCACTGCCGTATAGAGTAAATTTGAAATTTTTCTTAACTTTAAGGTGGAAATCTTTTTTATCCCTTACTTTGCACCGGTGAACTCTACCTCCGCCTTCCGGCGTGCCGAAAGGGATTTTTTTTTTTTAATGTATGTTACAATTATCTTTGAGGTTAGTAAACCGATTTTGAGCAGCGCGTTTAGTAGGCCTACCCATAATTTAATAATATAAATATAACATAAATATATGTACTAGACTCCACTAAAAATTGTGAATAAAATAATTTATATAAAATAAAAACCGACTTCAACAAATAATAGTACTAAAATGATACAAATAATCATATTTTGATTTATTAACTAAATTAAAAATATTTATTACAAATAATTATTTGTGAAGTGAGTGCCAGCGACCACAAGTTAAACAAAAAAAGAAAATGCGATCTATATAATACAAATCTTTCTTCAAAAATGCAAAATTGGTAATACACGTTTTACTTCCAAGAAAATGAGATTTACAAAAATATAATACAACAATGAAATGCGACATACAAAAATATGATGTAAGAATACGTTACAAATGCTTTTTTTATTCTTCTCCTCCCCCGGGCCGGATCCTGCAGTTAAATATTACACAGCCCAGGGGAGTATCCTTTACTCTAACGTGCCTCCACGTCTCAGCCAACCGGTCGGATCTCGCTTTGCGCCCGCCTCAAACCCCCAGAGTAGGATCCACCAGGTTCGGATACGCCGTCCCTGAGTCCGCACTCCGGGAGCCGGGACTCGGTCTTTATGCCCCACTCGGGGAACACCCCGAGTGGGGCATCCCCGCCGGGACTCGATCTTTTTCGCTCGGGGATGCGAGAGTCCTCGTGCCTCATCGCTTCCGCCCACTCGTGCAAGCACGTGCGAACGGCAGCTCCACAGAGGGCTGTCCCTTATCCCCGAGCCCCCCGATCCTTCTCCTGAAGAACCCTCGCCGCGAACCCTGCGATGCTGTCAAAGCTCTTGGGGTTCTACAACGTGGTGGCGATGATTTTGACTTTATAGATGCTAAGGTACATATATTATCACGAAGTATGTTTGCCTTAGCGAACTGAAGATGAGTTCTTGCGACCCTCTCCCTCATACGGTCTTGGGATCCCATTTTACATGTGGGGATCCTGTTTAGCCGCCTGGCGGTCGGGGTTCAGGTTCTAACCTTTACGTAACTTTATGTTTAATTTGTGTTGGCTGGCACCGATTTCAAAAATAGTTATTTGTTGTAAATCCTTTTGCTGTAAGTAATAATTAAACTTATAATCATTTGTAACATTTTAGTATTATTATTTGTTGAAGTCGGTTTTTATTTTTATTTTTTATAAATTATTTTCTTTTCATAAAATGATTCTTTATACAACCCAAAACTAAAAAATTTCACATACACACTTAACACTAAAGATTTTAATGGTCAATTTAATATTTTAACGATTGAATAATTTTTTTTTTAAATAAGGCGATTCGGCAGCATAATTGACCGAATTTTCTAAACAACTGGAATTTTTTATGGTAGAAAGAATGATCAAGATGGAGTACCATACTGTTTTTTTTTTTAGGTTTTTAGGGGCATCGACTACTTTGGTCATAGCCCCAAAAAAAAAAAAAAAAAAAAAAAAAAGGTTCTTTAATTCATATTTCCATGAAGAAAATAAGTGATCAAAATTTCAATCTTCTAATTTAAAATCCAACAAATTACCGCCTAGGCTTTCCTTTCGGCCATCCTTTCTTACGTTTTTCCATTCTGCGAACGGCCTCAACTTCCGACGACAGAGTGTCTGAGGCTTCGGACATGGCATCGTCTTCTCTTTCTGACGCCAATGACGTTCGCCGGCTTACATCAAACCATATATACCATATACCATACTGTTATAATATGACCAATGGTATTTATTATTGCTGAGATTTCTAGTTACTCACACAATTTAAAATGTTTTTTACAAATAATGTTTTGTTAATGATATATTATTATTATATTCTTTGTAGAAATTTATCCTTGTTGACGTACGTTCAATTTTCTAAAAATATCTTCTTTGATCATTTATCTGTAACCAATTTACACTTAACAAGCACTGTAAAGGGAAATACACGATGTTGCATCGATCAGTTTTTCAAAGCCAATGGCAAGTAAAAAAGAAACTGTCTGCTGTATCGTTTAAAAAAAAATAATAATATACGTATAAAAAATCGTTTTTACCGGTTCTTATTGTACAGTAAATGCAGACAATATATTTATAAATAAAAAATTACATATAATAATTATATATTTACGAATAATTACACATCGTAATCTTGCATCATAATCTGTTATTTTTTTCAACTTTCCGAATAAAATGTGATCAATTTTAATTCGACCGTTTAACACTTCGTCTGGTTTGTATTTATGACCCAATTACGGCAAAACGCGTATTCTACTTTTTTTTTAATTTTACAGTATTTGCTTATTTGTTATCGTTACTTGCTATTAGGTTGAATAAACATTTTTCACAAACTTTATTCGAAAATGATAACTGCTTTCTTTTTTTCTTTTTTAGAATGATGATAAAAGATAATGGTAGGAATGAGAGATATATTTCCGTCTCAAGCCACTGCTGGTAAAGTCGAACTGGTAATCTCCCCTCCACTACTGATATGATTAGTTCCTGACTAGCCTGCAGTCCGATTTCTAGTATGTTTATAGCGGCTACGCATTAGATTTTTTTTCTATATGTTTTACTTCATCTTGATACAACCTTTAAAACTTGTTTTTTTGTGCTTTTTACAGCACATCATTAAGTATGTAATCTTACGTAGGCTTTCATTAAACCTATTTTTTATTGTAAAATAAGTAAGATCATCCATTTATAAATTACCTATTATTATTTATATTTTTAATTTATTTAAGTAATAAATAACTAAAACAGGCAGTACTAAAATATTTTATAAAAATCTTTTGGTTAATAAATTGTATCTAATGCACAAAAATAACTCATGTTCATACGAGTAACTATTCAAGACTGAAAATTAATTAACATTACTTTACATTATTTTAAAAATACTGAGTATTAGATAAAATTGAAAAAAGACAATTATAGGATCATTTTTTGAATATTAGCTAACAAAACTAAAAAAAAATTGCAATTTTTCTAATTTATTAAGTAAAATGATTAAGATGCTTGACAAAGTAGTTTAAACATTCTGTTTATGACAGTTCCTACATCCATTTACGGCTTTATTTATTGACTATTAGGGGGATACGTTTAAAGAAACAATTACTTTTAAGTAGATCTAATAACAATCTAAGATAGTAATTTACTTGTAAGTGTTCTTATGTTCTTTTATTCTTTCAATATATTCTTACAGTATCAAACTGAACAGAAGTATTGCAATTTAATCTTTCAATTGAAGATTCTTTTGTATTTGTTTCTTCAAACTTTTTCAGTTAAATTTCCATTAGACTAAATTAACTTGAATTAACTTAAATTAAGTGTAATTTCTACGGTTGAGTACTGCATAGTTATTAAATTTATGAGTAATATTTAATAATCTGATAAAAAATCTTTAAAATTTTTAAAAGTTAGATACAAGTTAAACGTTTACGAGTTTTTTTTTAATGTTTCTACACTCGATTATTGCTGAAAATATAGGTTAACGCTTACATTATTTATTTAAAAAATGAGAATATGGTTTTTAAATTCTGTAACTAAAACGATTTATGTCCAAACATCTGGATCAATTATTGAATAAAAAAAAATAGGAAATGTGATGAACATTGTACAAGTAACATTTTTATTCTAGATAATTTTATCTAAGTAATAATTATTTTTTTAAAATCACTTTAGTAAAAAATGTTGGGATTATGGAGTGCAAAAATAGAAGTCTGTTCACGTAATGTTACAAAAATTAAAAATAAAAAAAACTACAAAAAATTCATTAACTACAAGTACAGCAACATACATTAGCAAAATTATAAGTTAAAAAAAAAAAAAAGTTAATTTTCAAATACATAATGAATATGATTATTTTATATAATATAAACTGCTTACTAATATATTATTTGTTTCCCTCAAGCGTTTTCGGCTACTTTGCCATCTTCAGGAGGAAAAATTAATTGTATTATATATATCATTTAATTATGTAAGTTTTAACAATTGATCGTCATTTTGTTAAAGTTCATCAAAAGTTATAGTTTTAAGTCAAAGTGACTACGTTCGTTTTGTAATAGTAACAATATTGTTATGAGCTCTGCATACTGTGTAATTAAATTAGCTCACTTATTTATTATTTGCTTATATAATGTATCATCATCGAAATTAATTTGTTAATTTATTAATTTGTCTTTATTGTTGTATATATGGTAGTTTTCAAGATTAAAAGTTTTATAATAATTATTATAACACATCTTTTAATGTTAATTAAATTGTATACATAATAATTGATCGTCATTTTGTTGAAGTTCATTAAAAGTTAAAGTTTTAAACCATTAGAAAAACTGAATCATGAATACGACATACATTTCAAACTTATTTAAATACCAAGTCCACATCCAACAGCACAACATTCAGATGTCAATCAGGGTATATTTAATGTAGATCCAGGACCAGCTAGGGCTCAGTTTTTTTTGTTTTTTTTAATACACTTTAGCTTAAAATAAAGAGTGCGGCTTAAAAATTTATTAAATTTTTTTAAACGCGGTACAAAAAGGATATGAAAAACCACAATGATGATTCGAACCTGCAATTGATTTTTGAAAAAAATTTCTGGCTAACGTTTTGGGGTTAAAAATTTGATTGAGAATTTTTGTTTTATTTTGGGGGCTCCGATAAAGAAAGGGAAGCATTCTGGTAAAATTAATTTTAAAGAACAATCCCTAAATGATGATACTAAATTTAAAAAAAAAAGACTATAAAATCCTTTAAAAAATACAAAGATACAGCTAAAAATTCTGAAAATAAATAAAGTTGTTATTTTCTAGGAAGAAAGTGAAAGTTTTTGCTTATTTTTTTTCAATAAATACTAAAAAGTAAAGGTTATTAAATATATTTTATTTAAATATATTATTAAATATAGCATTTCTATATTTTAAATGCAATGGCTAACTTGTGAGATGGATTTAAAATTAAAATAAACTAAAAAATATTTTTTGTTAGCGCAGACCAAAGGAATGGAATGAGGAAAAAATTTTAAAGTAATTTGAAGGATGACTGATGTAAAGAACGGAGAAACAAAAGGAAGTTGCAAAAATTAAATTATTTCTGAAAGAAATTGCTAAAAATTAAAAATATATAGTCACATTTTGGGGAGAGGGTGAATATAACTATAGTTTTTAGTAATTTTTGATTTTGATAAAAACATTTCATTTTAAGTGTTCCAGTAAACATTTAAAATATTATTTCTATAACACTCCCACCAACCCTTTTTCCAATTTTTGCGAAAATTTAATACATTCTTTCTCCTCAAAAGCAGTACCTACCAAGTTTGAAGAAAATCGGACGACGGGGACAACACCAAATACAGGCCTAAATACGTACATACGCACAAATTCTTAAGACTAAAATACATTTTTTGCACAAGAGAGCATTGGAATAAGAAATTTCGTTTGAAGATATTTTATATTTATCTAATAAATTTTTTTTGTTAAAAAACATTTTTAATTTCTCCTTAAAGCACAAAACTTAAAAAAATATAAATTTTTTTCAGATTCTTTGATCAATCTATAAATATAGCTGTAGCAGTTATAGCTTTCTTAATTTCTTTTCTTTTATCTGTTTAGCCGGAGGCTAAACAGTAAGATATTATTTCAGAGGATAAATGAGAATGATATGTATGACTGTAAATGAAGTGTAGTCTTGTACAATCTCAGGGTCGATCATTCCTGAGATGAGCGATTAATTGAAACCCAACCACCAAAGAACACCGGCATCTACAATCTAGTATTCAAATCCGTATAAAAGTAACTGCCTAGCTGCTACAGCTATATAGAACAGCATATATCGCTATAGCCAGAAAAGTAAAATTAAAACTTGTGTACATATTACAAAATTTAAACAACAAAATTTCAGTGAGCAGATGAAATCTGATACAAAATTATATGCATTCGTACTGAATCAAGAATTCCGTTTAGGAATCGAGTTAATCTCTAAAAAAAACACTAAAGAGAAAAAAATGAAACACAAGCAAACGACAAACGGGAATATTTACAGAAATTATTAACATTCTTGTGAGAGGTTGCGACTTTTCGTTCACTAAAAAACAAACACTAACATAATAACCGGTAATACCGCTTTATTATATATATATATATTTTTTTATATAAAAGCTGTTTTCTTTATTAAATATTCATTAATTGATACGTTTATATGATTATACTCTTTTCTCATCACGCAAAATGAAACCGCCATTTTATTCTGCTCCGATAGCAAGAAGACGTACGTTTCGTCTACACTTCATCAGAGAGTGCAAGCTACAATCACATGTTTTACTCTCTTCTCATCAAGCAAAATGAAACCGCTGTTTGTTCTTCTCAGACAGCAAGCAAGCATAAGTTTCGTCTACATTTCGTCAGACAGCTCAAGGTACAAACAGGGTTCAGAAAATACTAGGATATGTATCGAAAGGTTATTATGCAAAAAAAACTGTTGAATAAATTATACATACAAATATAATAAAATATGACGATTTAAGGATTCATGAAAAAAGATGACAAGAAATTCAATAGTTGCCTAAATATTATTCTTAAAGATAACGAAATAATTAACATACACTTTAACAAGATGTAACAAATAACAAAAATAACTTATATCACAACCACCAAAAAATGCTTACAATGAAGTGCTGAGGGTGTCCCTCAAAAAACACAATTGTTTGGCCCAAATCGAAAAAAATGTAATATTCAGAGAAACTGGATACTATTCGCTGCTCTCAAACTTGGCTAAGATACTCTTTGCTTCACACGGAAATAAAAATTAACTTGTGCAAAAACTTGAAAAATATTATAAAAATTTATTCGCCACGGGGCTGTTCAAAATACAACTGGTTTAGAAAAACAAAAAAAAAAAAGAACAAGGAAGATACTCAATCGTTAAGAGTAACATCTACTTAAAGTAATATTACTTTTCCTTTTATGTTTTCATAGTCGCAATAGGAAGTAATTTTTTGTAAAATTTTTCAAGTTTTTGCCGACTTAATTTTTTTTTTTTCTCTGCGTTTGAAACAAATAATTTTGTTTTAGAGAAGTTTGGGATTAGCAAGTAGTATTCATTTTCTTTGCATATCACTTTTTTTTTCGAATTCGGGGAAAAATAATGTTTTTCAAGGGATATCTTCACACTCTGTAAAAAAGTGTTTTTGGGGGTTTGAACTATTCACACTTTTGTTTTATATATTTATTCTCCACCACAACTCTGATTGAATTTGTAAGTTAACAAATAAAGTGTTATTCTTTTGATAATCAAATGATCAATATATATAAATGAAGAGTTATATGGGTATAAAATTTTAAAAATTAGTGTAACCTTTATTTTGAAATATCACAAAAGATTACTGCAATTTAATTTTTTTTAAAGTAATTTGTAAACATATATATCAATCCGTTTTTATATGAATTTCAATTATGAAAGCACGATGAAAATAAAAGAGAAACGAATAAACTAAGCGCTTCCAAATGAATCTACTTTTTTATGAACGCTTTTTATGTACTGTAAGGAACACTTTATTGAGATATTAGCAGAATTTTTTTTGTACATGCAGTATAAATAAAAAAACAAAAAAACGGAACAAATAAGAATAAGAACAAATAAGAAATTACCTATCATTAAGGAAATGGGTGGAGAAATTTAACAGTATATAATGAATAAAAAGAGAAAGATATTTTAGCAAGATTACAATAAATCTTTATTTAACGTATAACTCAGGGAAATTACCGGATGAGACTAAAAAATAATGTCTTCAGTTTACATAGCAACACGACTATAATTTTACCATAAACTATCTTTAGATAAATATGAGGCGTAACAGTTTCTAAATTAAATTTATAATATTCGGTACACACATATTTTCCCCTTTTTGTCTGTGTGTGTATGTACGCGCGCAAATATATATATATATATATATATATACACACATACGCGCGCGCACGAATACTATTGAATCCTAGACGAAACAAACAAGCTCTTTTTACTTATTAAATAATTTCAACACGTTGTAAAATAAATATTGCGGAATTTTAATCTAGAAAATTGTTTTTTTCGAGTTTAAGGTTAAAGAAAATAACTTTTGTAGTTAGCTTAAAAAATCAATTACAAATAAAAGATTGATTTTTAATTTTTTAGAGTTATTAGAGCTAAACATTTAATCTTTGCCATCCATAAAAACGTATACGCTGAAATAAAGCTTCATTGTGTTTTTGTGTAATTTCATCTTAATTACAGATCTGTATTTACCTACAATGAACTAAACAAAGATAAAAAAAGAGAAAGAGAGAGAAAGAAAAAGAGAGTGTGTGATAAAGTGCGCGTGCGCGTGTCAAATAATATTTTCACGGTTATTGTATACTGTTTAATGAAAAATAAAATTCAAATTGTAATACCTAAAATTAAAAGAAGGAAAAAATAAAAGAATAACGGAAAAATAAATGTTCTTCTACTATGTATGGTACAAAGATTAATAAATTACATAAACGACAATGTATATGAACTATTAGAACAGCGTAAATTCTAAAGAGAAAATGCTGACCATGTCTGTAATGAAAAAAGGAATGGGTACTATTACTGTGAAAACTAAATAGCACGACTAAATACTTAAGGCTCTTTTAAAGGAGAATTTCAAATTAAATTTTTATTTTATACGTATTTATTCCAAATATACACATGCGCAATCCATGTGCGCGTGTGTAATCAAGCTATATAATCAAGATCTAGCAAAATATTTTTAATCAAGTTATATAATAAAAAACTACATTATTCAAGAATTATCGTAATAACGTTTCAGTAAAATTAAAAGTAGGAAAAATATTAACAAAAAATCGGACAGCATCATTTGAACAGTTATTTTCCAGTATGACATCGATTTCTACCAGTATATATATATATATATATATATATATATATATATATATATATATATATATATATATAGTATGTATATATATATATATATTTTTTTTTTAATAATTTTTTTGAGAAGATAATAAAATAAGAAAAATTCGGGTGGGGCTGTGTCGGGGCGCACGGCCGTTGGTTTAACGTGAAGAAACGTTACAGACCTTGGATGAAGTTCCTTCGAGCTGCAGACCGACCAACTTATCTGTAGAGTTAAATGGAAAAGCCACCATCGTATTTTTTGAACAAAATTGAGTCTCCAATGAAAATTTTAGTTCCTTCATTTGGCCGCTTTATTTTCGTCAGGAAATTTATACTGAAGAGGAATGTTGCGACCTTTCACCTGCTTTAAATCTCTGTCCAACATAAGTCTCACAAATGCTGCAAGATAGACCAAAAAGGGTGTTTTCAAATAGCGTTTTCAAAAAGGGTTTGTCCGCTGAACGCCAATGGTCCTGCATCGCATCAGTTCAACTGATGTTGATATCCATCAGCAGGGGGACGTCTCTGACAGAAGTACGGGTATTATCTTCACTCGTTATGTCCATCAGTTCGGGTACAGCAGCGGTAGAGGTGCTTGCGCCTCTGGCGTCGTTCACTGAGCGCGCCGTACCAGTTTGCGACGCTCCCGAAACAGTCTCGTTCGCTCGGCACCGGACATTGGGGTACCCGTGCGTGGCCCATAACCTCCCCTTTCCAACGATATGCGTAATTTATATTTCCGGCTGGCTTTTGCGCGGGATGAGGTTGACATATTGAATTTTTATACTTTTTTACTTTAATTATTTACACATAAATGTTGTCCAAAATACACTTATTATTACTTAAATCGATCTATCTCGACAAACTCACAAATCACCGCGCTATCACGTCTAAGTCGTGAGCTAAAACGAATGGAAATGAGCGAAAGGGCCAGTTTTGGGCGATCTGCGTTGTCCTCCCTCCTCGTTAATCCGCTCGCCAGTGACGCAAACTCAAATTAAAAAAACCATTTAATTTAAAAAAATAAAAAATCGATCTTTTAAACTTTGATCGGCTCCGCTAACTCAATATTGCCCCAAAGTATTTATTTATTTGGGTCACTTGCACAACTATTATGCTTATCGGTTTATACAGTGAAAAGCTGTTAAGCTTCAAACAGAACACAGTACATACTATTACTCTCCACTTTGTTTTGGTTTTTGTGTTCCTTACGTCACGAAACGTCGAGAAATGCAGAAAACACTTACCCCATTCTTATGATTGATTATCATATTTTCCTTCTTGCAGTAAAGCTCTAGAACTATGATGCCAGAAAAATAAAATGGACTGGTCAAATAAAAACTGTTATTTTTTTATCAGTATGTATACTACTATAAAACACTATATATATATATATATATATATAGTGTTTTATAGTATATATATATATATATCCCACTAATAAAATATATAAATGGATATTATAAACACTTATAATATTTGTAGTTTCTAAGTATTAAGATTAGAAAAGATTATATGTTACAAGTAGTGAATCCTATTTCTATTGCAGTTTAATTAAAAAGGACGACGAATAAGTAAGAGATCAAAATTAAACTCTAAAGGCAGGTAAGTTTTTATAATATAGACCTATGATTAAAGAAAATTATTCTAAATAGATGTAAAGTATAGTTCGCTGTGGCAACTAAAGTCAGAAAATAGGGAAAGCAGAAAGGGAAAGAATAGCCCTCTTTGAAATATGGTGTTATAACACAGTAGGTTGAAATTTACGTGAAATGTGTAATACGAAATGAAGAGGTCTTAAAACAAATAGATGAGAGAGAAATTTGTGTCGGAATCATGTAAAGAGAGAAAACTAGATTCCTAAGCCGTATATTAAAACATCCACGTTTAGTTTATTTGGATACCAAGGAATATCATCACCATTATAAGTTTGCTTTAAGGCATCTCCTTTGCACACTGTCCGTTCCCATTCTATTTTGTTACCGGAAAAAATTTGAGTTCTTGATACTTCCTTTTCGATCATAATTTTTAATTTTTTTCTGGTCTCTGTTATTTGCAGCTTCTACTGATCCTTGTAGCACTGTTTAAATCGATCCTTCTTCCCGTGTTATTATCCAAATCCAATTATATTTTTTAATCTGAATTATTCTAATTAAGATTCTATTCTCGTTCACCTTCCTTATTCCTTCATTATTCACTTTATCCTCTTCCTATTTAATTTTGTTAGAATTTTCTCCATACCTATATTTCATACTTTCAGCTATTCTTCTTTACCCGTTTTCTTGTCTTTATTTCACAATCGTACAAGGTACAGTTCAACCGTCATACTTCATCGCATCACGCTTCTTTAAATTTAATTCTTCTTACGAAAAAAAAATAGCCGTTTCTTTCCATTATTTAAATTAAACGTCGTCGTTTCATTATCACTTTTGCAATTCTTTATTAAAAGCTCCAGTATTGTTTTACTTGATAGGGAAAAACATCAAACCGATTAAACAATTTAATGGTATATTATTATTATCGTTATTACTATTATAATTTTTACATTGACCGTATTATAAAACTGCTACGTATAACATTTATTTATAATAGGGAAATACATGTGCGACATAAATAGATTGTTACAATGCGGTCAGCGGTAATGTACCGGATAAAAATTACTGTTTCAGTTGCAGCAGCTTTACCGCTGGGAGATATTAAAGCAATTATTGGTAGTCGTACGCGCACATCGTCCTTTGTTTCATTTCAATCAATTTATCTAATACTATACCAGGAATGATCACGTGCGAATACAAACCGTTGCAAATATGTATTATTTATACCGAACACGAACACACAGAAACACCAATTTATATATAAAACCTCATTGATTTTTTTTAAACGTATATTGGAAGTTGCTTCCCAGAGACCATTAAATGCGTAGCAATAACAGTAGCACGGTTTTGGGATAAGCCACATCCTCAGTTACCATTATCATTATAACGCAAAGGGAATATTATACGCAAAATTAGATAATTAATTGCTAATGACCTCAAATCATTAGCAAATTACCTAAACTAAACTAATACAGAATCAACTAAAACTAAGCGCTAAAGTTAAACAGTATATATAAATTAATAACGGTAAAAGTATAATAGATTTATTATAATAAAGTTTTAAAACCATGTCTCCAAACTTTTCCGATATTTAAATAAAATATTAAATTTTCCCCTGAACGGTTAGGTCAAACATTTCAATAACCGAACGATGTTACTTATTTTTTTATCTTTCTATAAAAATATTGTAATGTAAAATATTTTACGTAGACTAAAATCTAGTAAAATGTTATAAAAATTTATACAATTTAAATGAACTATTCTAATTTCTGTTCAGTAAATATATTTTGTATAACAACATTTTACTCTATATAAGTAAAAATATATTTTTTTTTAAATAATCATAATCCTCCTCTACAGTATCTGTTAGGCTATGATTGTGAAATTGTGAGATCGAGTAATCTTGTAATCAGTGACATCAGATACCAATCACTTAAAAATATAACATACTTTTCTGATAAAAAGTTTAATAGAAAGCGAGAAGCGATTTCGTTTTTTGTTGCCTAGTTTGATACCGACATTAATTTATTGATATTGTTTACCAGCATTAGAATTCAATCCCACAAAAATAGCTGGCCTTACAAATAACATCTTCAGTCAATTTACTTCAGGGGCTGGAGGATTAATGGATAGCAATACTGTCAAATATAGCAACTTTGATTACAGCCAATTGCACCTCAGATGCTTATATCAATAACAAAAAATATATTCAGGAAAAATATTATAATGTAATAAATTAATGTATCTCTTTCTGTGGAAAACAATTCTTTTACCCCATATTGTGTGACAGATTTTGAAACCTATTCCGACTTGAGATAATTTTAAAAGAGGAAATATTTCCTTCTTCGTCCTTCAGGGATTAAGTAAATCGCCAGTTTCTGAAAAGAATGTCTAAATGTGCCAAGAACGCTTCCTTGGTCTTCCCATCTGTCTTCGACGAATAGGGTTGAATCACCATATTTTTTTGGGTAATCTTTAATCCGGCATCCTTTCCTTTCTAGCTGCGCTAACCATTTTTTTTTTTTTTTTAATTCTATCCACTATCTTACATTTAACTTCTTCTGGATAAGATCATTGTAAAATCTATCCGGTCTCGAACAACTAACCTTTCACATATTTCAGAAACTCCATTTTCGATGCTTAAATTCTGCTCTTATGTACTATTCTATTTATACTCTACTTTTATGAATTCTACTACTATGTACTAGATACCCATGTCTCTGAACCAAATAATAAAATCAATATGGATACCGTTTTATAAAATTTTAGTCTATTCTCTTTCCTAGCCTTCGTCGTCAATGTTTGCCGGCTTTTTGTCTGGAACTTGTTAGTTTACGGTCAATATCCTGATTAACATCATATGCAACGTCGCAATTTAGGTAACAGAATGATATACTTGATTGAACTATTAACTTGTTATGCGTAACTATTTTCGTATGGATTTGTTGTTTTCCCAAGAAACTCATAGGTTTGCTCTTCTGTAAAGAAATTGTCATGTTGTAACCTAAACAAATTTTTTTAGTCTGTACACGGTTGTTTGAAACTCATATTTGTTCTGCTGTATAAAAAATTGGTCGTCGGTCTATAGAATTGTATTTAAGTTTGCATTGTCCACAATAATCCCTGGTTTACCTTCTCCTTATCATTTTTTTATCGTATCATCTAAATATAATAAAGAGAATAGAAGATAAATTTGAGCCCTAGCGTACACCTTGATTAATATAAATATCTTTCCACATTTCATTACGTATATCTAATACTGTTTTAGTACGATATTATATTCTCTCAATAAGGTGTTTGTAATAACCCATTTTATTCATGATATCCCACAGTAATGATATAATGATCTCTTGACTTTCAAAACATCTTTCTCGTAACACTGATAAACATAATTTTTGTTTCCTAACATGCGACACGTGATTTACATCTGTTTTTTGAAGCTGAAAACGAATGTGAAATCAGAAACTTTCTATCACCCATCATTTTTGAAAAATTTTTAAATTTTAACTAAGGGACGACTGTTACTTTTGTTTAACAAGTGCGTCTGGAATTTTTTAAAAATCTAAACTTACTATAAAATATCCTTCATTGCAATTTGCAATGTGACCTGTACCTCAGAGTGAAATTATTCCAGTTCCTGAGCCACCTGTGAATGTATGTTTCGAAAGCAGCGATGAAGAATCAGGCAGTACTGAAGAAGACAACAATGATTTTGGTTTTGAATTATCTTTCAGTAAGCCACATCTTATATCACAAAGTGAATTAAATAACTTGGTTAGGGATTTAAATTTATCAAAAAATCAAGCTGATCTGTTAGTATCCAAGACTGCAAGGTTGGAATTTACTTCAAAAAAATATAAAAATTTTGGGCGTTCGAAGCCGACAAAAAGAACTACCTCAGTACTTTATCGAAGAAAGTAATTTGGTTTATTGTACAAATATTGATGAGCTTATGTTGCACTTAGGACAAGTTCATAAACCTGAGGACTGGCGCCTTTTCATAGATTCGTTAAAATATAGTTTAAAAGTGGTTCTGCCACACAACGGTAACAACTATCCTTCGATACCAATCGCTTATGGTATTAATTTGAAAGAGACATACGATGTCATGAAAGACGTTCTTGAAAAAAATAAATTATTAAAAAATAGCTGGAACATATGTGGTGATTTGAAAGTTATAGCTATTTTGTTAGGCTATACTAAGTACATGTGTTTTCTTTGCGAATGGGACAACCGAGCTAGGGATAAACGTTATGTTATCAAAGAGAGGAAGAAACAAAACAACTTAACTCCAAATGGGAAAAATATTATCCATGAGCCCTTAGTTGAACCCAAAAAATATTTTTACCCCCTTTCCATATGAAGCTAGGACTAATGAAAAATTTTACAAAAGCAATGAAGAAGAATAGTCCCGTACTTTTGTACATCAGGCAGAAATTTCCGAATGTAAGTGAAGGAAAAATTAAAGAAGGAATATAAGTTGGTCCTCAAATAAGAGGTTGGTCAAAGATGATGTATTTAACTCAATGTTAAATAATGTAGAATGAGAAGCTTGGGCTTCATTTAAAGTGGTTTGCAAAACGTTATTCGGCAAACAAAAATCCGACAATTACCACAATATTCTTAATCAACTTCTTACTTCATACAGAGCTATGGGATGTGATATGTGCTTGAAAATACATTTCCTTCATTCACATCTGGATTTTTTCTCGGAAAACCTTGGAGATGTAAGTGACGAAATGGTGAACGTTTCCACCAAGACATTTCGGTGATGGAAAACTGCTATAAAGGGAAATGGTTTACTAACATGCTAGCCGATTAATGTTAGACATTAATTCGAGATGTGCGTGAGGCTATTTATAAAATAAAAGCCTTATCGAAATCATTCTAACAGAGGTATGGCCATGCAGAATTATAGATTTTAACTATATTTTTCCTTAATATTTTTTTTTGAAGCGAATTTATTTAGAGCTAACTAAGGGTTTAAAGCGAACTAAGGGTAATAGAAAAATTGTATTTATAAATCTGTAATGTACGCAAAAAAGTAGTTCAAGAAGTGGTATCACAGTTAGAAAAACATTTTTTTTCTTCTATCAGTGTAATTTATGAATGCAGGGGCGTTTCTGAATTAGTAATTTTGAAATATTTGAAGTAGAGCACTTAAAACAATAAAAAAATAGAAAAAACCTCTCTCCAAATATTTAATAGATAGTACAAGATATATTTTCAAATTTTTTCCAATTGTATTACTTCTATTATTATTTTCAACTTTTTTTTCCAAAAAGAACATCTTTTCTCTTTTTTACGAGATTGCAATTTTTCTAACAATAATAAAATGTACTTCATTTTTCACTTAATTTTATAACTGAGTAAACAGTTTCTGACATATAAAGCAACACGTTCGTATACAGTTGATAAATATAAAACATAATTTTATATCACTTTAAAAACAAGAGATAAATATTTAAAAAAATTAAAAACAGGACTGCCAAAAAAAAAAAAACATTACTGACAAACATTGCTCTTTAATGTAGGTTAATTGCTAATACACAATAATTAAAGAGCGTGCTGGTGACTATATACTCGTAGTAAATAAAAAAAAAAAAAAATTTAAACATTTATATATACATACATAACATACATACATGTCTATGACACTCCCGGTAACGTAAGGATTCCAACGCAGGGTTTACATCTAAAACGGTTCAGCCGTTTAGCTGCTACGGTCGTATAAACATACATAAATATCCTCTAAATACATTACACACTTTTTTAGGCAGTCGTGTATAAATTATTTTTCAACAGACATAAAACCTCGGAAAATTAAAAAAAAATATTGTGAGACTTTTTTTATCGATGGTAAAATAAGCTTATAATTACTTATTATTGGGTCATTTAAATCTTCAGCGAATAAGTTTAAATCAGCAAAATGTAAATACTCGTATGGATATTCATAATTATAGAATTTTATATAAATGATTTTTAATATTTTTTTTTAAATTCAACGACTTCAAAATATTACAAAAAAAATAATAATAATAATAACCGGTAGAACATACTTACTTTTTCGTCAAGCGTATTTATTTGTTGAATATTATAAAATCCGAAAAACTAAAATTTATTTTATTTACAATTTTTATTTCACTATACAAACTATTTATTTCATTTATACAAACTAAGATCAGAAAGAAAATTAAGAAACAAAATATCTATTTTCATAATAATTATACAAAGCTCCCGTATATTGCGTACAAGAAATCTATGAAAGAAAATTGGATGTCACATAATGATGGATGAATTTGAAATGAGATGTTTAAGATCTTATTCAAAGAAGGAAATAAAGCGAGTGCCTATGCTGACAGTTTTTCTTCCTACTTTCATATTAAAGAGAAACAGTAGGTATAATATCACAAAAATTCTGAAACAGAGATACGATCAGATTCATAATGTACGAAACTTACACGACAAAGAAATATTATTTAAATTAATGTTTATTTATCCATCTATTTTTAAGTTTTAATGAACTCCTTTGAAAGGACAATTATGTTTTTATTAAAACTTTTAATTTTTCCCGATTCGTTAAGTCTAATTAACCACGTAATTTTGAATATAATTTGTTTAAACGAATTTGATCGAATAATTCGAACTAATAAGTTGATGAAAATTATTATTTAAATTCTTAAATATGTATATAATTTAAAAAAAAAAAAAATGTAGCATAACTGAAATTCTACAGAAGAGTTTACACCGGTTGATTCAAAAAGGATTTCACAAATTAAAAAGTATATAAAAATTTATTGAGATAACTTACAAATTCGGTTGAGAAACATTTCATAGAAAAACATTTGTCAAACAACATTCACTTTGGTTCGATATACCTTCCATTCGTAATGGGACATACATCCCACCTGAAGTCGGTTTCATTCCAGTCTGTACCCGGGAAGTCGGGCGTTACCTCTGTAGCTGCGGCGTTAATTCGAAGTCTTAGCTCAACAATATCAGCAGGCAAAAGCGGTTCATAAACCCGATCTTTAATGAAATCCCACAAGAAAAAATCTAGCGGGATCAAATCTGCGGAGCAAAATGGCCAGGTAATTGGACCTTCATGACCAACGCCCCGAATTGGGAATCAAATATTAACAAAATTTCGGACTTCTAGGCGGTAGTGAGGTGGCGACACGTCTTGCTGATAGTAATGGTATTCACCTTGGTCATCATCGTCTAACTGAGGCATTAGAAAATGTTGAAGCACGTCCAGATAAACGACACCATTTACGGTTGCTTCCTGGAAGAAGAATGGGCCGTTCTGTCTGGATGAAGAACAACCTGTCTCAACGAAGGTTTGGTGCCAAGAGTAAATTGTACGCCTACTAGTATGCTCCCTACCTTAATCTATACGAAGATTATGTTGAACTGCAGTTGCTGACTGTAAACAGTGAAACAAATCACACAGCAAGCACGTTCCACACCATTAAATGTATCCATTTTTAACATTAATAACAGCGCTGATGGACGAATTCGGTACTAATGAACAATTTAATTGAAAACTTGATCTGTTTTGCTATCAAATTAGATCTAAATCGAATCTGTCTACTATCTAAATAAATGTTTATATTCTTTTAAAGGTGTAAAGTCCTTTTGAATCACCCGGTGTATACGTGTATGTATATATATATATATATATATATATTATATATATATATATATATATATATATATATATAATATATATATATGTGTGTGTGTGTGTGTGCGCGCGCGTGTATGTACATAAACTGTAAGTAAAAGTAATTTATTATGAAAGAACCAGCTACAATGAATTGGAACGTTATAATTTAAATTTATTTAGATAAATTTGAAAGCCCATTTTAAAACAGGCCTTTGAATTTTTCAAAATAATCACCAGGCAAATACACTTTTAAAAATAAACGAATAGATATACTAGCTATGGCGTGCAATCCTTGTGTGTATAGTGTGTCCTTCACTAAATAGCTATAGCTGTGAAGTCCTTTTTGAATCACCCGGTATTTAGTTCCAAGACACCCAAACCGGCTACAAAACTTTTTAAATAAACTCGGCCTGAGAGGTAGTTTTGGTTATCCTTCACCAGAATGATGAACGACTAACAAAGTTTACAAGGAAGTTTTAGGTTGTTAGATTAATGCTCTCCTAAGAAAAATTACTTTTACATTTATTTGAAATATAAATTTATTATATAGGATACTAAAATAAAAAAGTAAAACGAAATAATTAATGAAGTAAATGTGCACTCTTTATTTTAAAGCATTTTTAGACGGAACAAACATTTACGAAAAAGAAAACTTAATTTATACATTAAAGGTATACAAAGCCTGTTATTTCATCGTATACGGAAGGATAGATAACAATATAGAACGTAGCGAAACGCTGAGTTAACGAACTGTAGTATTGCGCTATATCGTACAATATAGGTACCATGCTTCACTATCCTTTGCGAACGACACTTTGTTACTATAAAACGAACGAAGCTTAGATAGTGCAACTCATGTCATGAATAATTCAATATTAAGTGTATATCGTACGTAATATATATTCTTGTACATACAATAAACACATAACGGGATTTGTATTAACTTAATGGAATATAAAACGGGATAAATACTACTTATTAAATACAATGAACAATATCAATGGCAAGTATTATTATTACTATAAATAGTTTCACGTAACATAAAATCGTACTTAATAAAGCTACCCATAAGAAAGATCATAAAGAAGGCGGTTAGAAGGTCAAAATCATTAAAATCAGAACGTATAAAATCACAGACATACCCTTAGTCTTTTACTGAAGTTTCTGTAATAGGGCACTTTTCTGTAATAGTTTTTTCCGTTTAGGAGATTGTAAATAAACTAAGGCAGAGGAATCAAATGAAAAAAATAATTCGGTTAATTTACTAAAAGTCAAATCTGACTTTAAATTTTTAATTCCTTGATATCAATTCTATTTATTTTCATAATCGTCAATTTTTTTTGTTTATACCGCGAAAATTATTGTTTATTACAAATATCAATAAAGAATTGCCTCTTTATAATTTTTTTTAAAAATCTATGAAAGCCTGGGAAATAAATGTTCAAGAATATGGGAACTATAATATACAAAAAAAAACTGATGTGGACCCTACATGACTTCCTTGTACGTCTATTAAATTACATATACAAATTTTTTACTGCACTTCATTTAAACTTATTTCATTTCAAAGTGAGATACGGTCCTTCAATTCTTTAATAAAGTGGACAGTTACGTAATTGCAATTCGGACACCACATTGATCACTTTTTTTGTGGTGTAAGCGAGAACGTGTCGGATCCATAACTTTGCATACATCGGTTCGAATCAGACTTCATATATATACATTTTTTTAAACGTTTTTTTGTTTTTTTTAATTTAAACATATTGATTTATTAATAATTATTAACCTCTGTAAAAACTTTTGAATTAGCATGAAAAGTACATAACATTTTATTTCACTAATAACTTCTCATTTTTGTCATATTTTTTCTTTTATTGTTATTATTGAATTTATATTTATTGTAAAAACGTTTTTTTATAATCAGAGGTTAATAAATACTGTATTTAAATTAAAAAAAAAAAAAAATAAAGATTAAGTCAGAAAGGGGAAGGCACATCGTTCAAAGAACCGATGTGTCTTCCCCTTGTAAAATCCAAATATTTCATTAATAAAAATTTTATTTGCCTATAACTCTGGAACCAATGAAAATAAGTGTCATTTATGGTATATCGTTGAAAAGATCTCAATAAGGGCTTATTACTGCAGTTAAGAATAAGTCTAAAATCCAAATATTTCATTAATAAAACTTTTATTTGGCTATAACTCTGGAACCAATGAAAATAAGTGTCATTTATGATATATCGTTGAAAAGATCTCAATAAGGGCTTATTACTGCAGTTAAGAATAAGTCTAAAATTCAAATTTTTAGGATTATATTTTAGAAGGTTTTTGTCTTTTTTTGACACTTTTGGTTTAGTCGATTGCAAATAAAACCGGCGGTGCACAACTAGATGTTATAACAGTCCTAAATCCAAAATATCAAAATCCTACGACTAATAGTTTTTGAGATATGTGAGATACATATGTACGTAGTACAGACGTCACGCCGAAACTAGTCAAAATGGATTCAGAGATGGTCAAAAAGTATATTACCGTTGAAATCAGAAAACCGAAATTTTTCGTGATCACAATACTTCCTTTACTTCATACAAGGAAGTAACAAACATTAATATCTAGAGAAGTATATATTTTTTTATTGTTCGATTCTCGGTAAGGCTTGTCATATTTTCATCACATTTATCTCCAATTCAACCATTAAACTGAGAATATCCCAGTTAGTTTAAATTAAGATAAAAGAAAAAAGCTTGTTGTATTTAACTTTTATTATTTGACAACTTTTGCCTAACTGAATAATTACCGAATATATGGTATAACGTTTCTCCTTTCGAAATTCTTCTTCTTAGAATTGTCAAAAAAAATAAAAAATATTCTTACAAAAATTTTGCCAAATTTTTTGTAGTTATATTTTTTCTCGCTACGTTTGAACAAAATTTTGGAAATCGCTTTTTTAAAGTTCAGTGCAGTTATTTTTAAATAAATTACCGGACAAAGAGATAAAAACCTAAGCAAATATATCTTTCCAACATATATTTTTAAATAAGCAAAAAATGGCGTTGTCTATCGTAACTGATTGTGAAAGTTTAAGCCAGTACTAAAAATAATCTTGTTATATTATTAAAACATAAACACTGTTTCCGGGAAAAGTTAATTTCACTAACTGTTGTCAATAAATTAGTGAAAAAGGATGTTTTTTTTAATTTCTTTTAAAAAAATGTCTCTGAAGGAAAAATTAAAGAAACAGAACAAAAAACATAAGGCTACATTGCGATAGGAAAAATCTTAAGAAACTAAAATTAAAATTAAAATAGAAGGAAACGTAAAAGAGAGAAGTATTTAACTTGTAGCAGCTGACAAACAGAATGGAAAGTGATTTTATTGCAGCACTGGCTTGAAGATGGATCCTTTTCCTCTAGTGTACTTCTATCTTTAAGATCTCCTTCCTCCGCCTGAGATAAACAGTAACAATAACTTTAAAATCTTTTTCTCTGAATAACCTTATATACGTCCTTACACTTAATAATTATCGCAAAATTTCATAAAATTCGAAAAACTCGTTGGAATAAATCTATCATATATATTCAAAAAAACAGTGTTAAAACGTCAAATTACAACGGGGACTCTGCTCTTTTCCGGTCAATAGTAGTTTGATAATATCTTTAATTAAATATGTATATAAAACCTTTCGTAGAGGATCATTTTATCGCTTCAATGAAACTATATTTCTGATCTTTTCAGTTTTTGTTTGCTAGCTAAATGACAAATAGTTGTATGTAGGGACAGGGTACTTCTTTTTAGCTCTGCCTATCGTATTAGAATCCAAACACTTTCCTTTCGAAGAGCTCCAGGAATTTTATATTGAATTATTTTTATAATAAGAAAAAAAAGTTTAATTTTAAAGTAATTGAAATTATGTGTAAATAAATAATGTTATTTTTTGCCTCACAACTTGTTTATTTACAATCGGTTCCGAGTAAGGAACCACAAGTAAATCGTATTACAGAAAGCATAAGAAGAAGGTTTCCAACGAAAACCTCAATAAAACGTACATATACATAAAGATTTAACCGTTGCCAGTAATCGAAACAAAACTTTAATTACATAAGGTAATTCAACATCTACTTCTTCGTTCCGTGCAAACCACAATGCCTCTGCAATGGATCTCACCAACCTATTTTGTAAACGTTGAATAATCTCAATGTTACTCTTGCTTGTCATACGTACCCTGTAGCCCTACGCCATATGTCCAAATCGGTTTTAGAATCAATCAACTTGTATATTAAAAATTAGATAGCTAAACGGGTTAATTCACGCCGAACAACCAATAAAGTTTCTTATACCTCGTATTTAATTGTTTCCTTTTTTCTCTCAAATGGTACTTCCACGTCAAACAACGATCAAGGTGGAGCCCAAGATACCGTACTCGGTTAGAGTGCGGGATGACGACCCCGTCCAGCTGGACTTCGGGACAGTCACCCCACTTCAATGTAAACGTAATATGACTTATGCTTTCTTTCTTTTTCCTGTTTAGCCTCCGGTAACTACCGTTTAGATAATTCTTCAGAGGATGATATGTATGAGTGTAAATGAAGTGTTAGTCTTGTACATTCTCAGTTCGACCATTCCTGAGATGTGTGGTTAATTGAAACCCAACCACCAAAGAACACCGGTATCCACGATCTAGTATTCAAATCCGTGTAAAAATATGTGGCTTTACTAAGACTTGAATATGATTTATACTGCAATTTGTTAACTATACGCCGAACAAGTCTAACACCGATTGGAACTTTGCTAAGGATAATTGTGGATCTTTGTCAACAGCCAAAATTTCTGTATCATCAGCAAACGAAGCGACAGTGACATGGTCGGAGCCGGAAGGTCCGAAATGTAAAATTGAGTACAGGACCAGAAAAATTTTCGTGAAAATTCTTAGGACCAAAATGTAATTTAAACTATAATAATCTGTATTTTAAATCTAATATTTCTACTCTTTACTTAATATAAAAAAAGGATTAACTATTTTTAACAGACTTTTCAAATGTTAAAACAAATAAACGTTAAACAATAAGTGTTAAGTTAAAGAAGAGGGATATCCAACATCTTTTTGTATTGCAATCAACGGTAACGTAAATTTAATATAACCAAGTAATTTAATAATAGACAAGTAGTAAAAATCTATTTTATTAATAAATCAATTCGTTTTCAATAAAAGAGATGCTAAATAAAATAAATTTAAATAAATTAAATATAAAACGGAAATGTATTATTTCTATTATTATTTTATAAAAACCTCATGAATGTTGATTAAGTAAAATTTCCTTTGACGTCAGACGTAGCTGATAACGGACGACTACTTAACCCAATAAGATTCTGCATCAGCTAAAGGCTACACCGTTACGAGTATTGGAAAATAAATAATACAAGATGATTGGAAAAAAACTGAAGTTTTAAAATTGAAGCTTGTTAGCACAGATTGGTCGCCGAGTTTTTTAAATTATTAAAAAATGAAATAGTAAAATAATAGTAATAGTAACAAAAAAAAAATATACGCTTACATAAAATATAATTAAAATTTATTACTTAAAATGTAACTGAAATATGTTAAATTCATAAAATCACATCTGCAAATATCTTCAATATTTTATAAATACATATATAATTATTAATTATATATAATATAATATAATTATATATAATTATAATTAAATATATATATATATATATATATATATATATATATATATATATACAGATAAAGATTTAAAATAACTTAAACAAATATTGAAAATATTTCTTAGTTAATATTATATATTCAACGTACTTTCAGTTACGTTTTACTTTACTAAGTGTATATATACTCGTATATGTGTGTGTGCGCGCGCGCACGCGTGTCTTACAAAATGTTATATTTAAATTATTGGTTAATTATTTTATTTTTTCATTTCAATATTGTTATCCACCAACACACATACAGAGAGAGAGAGAGAGAGAGAGACACGCGCGTACACAGAATAAATACAAAAAAAATTAAAAAGTGATGAATTAAACGCCGTTAAACCTTTGTTAAAATTTTAAATTTGGTTAAAGTAATTTCAACTACAAAAGAAATTTTAACTCTTTTTAAAATATTTCACCTAGCAAAGAAATTTTGTTAAAGATAATTCTCTGACCTAAAATTTATATCCCGTGCACTCGTGAAGAGGGTAAAACTCTTCAAAATCAGGGTTCTCTTTTTTCTGTTTAGTCTCCGAAACCACCTACAGACGATGTAGGTTTGAGTTATCTATTAGGGAAGACTTATTGAAATATATAAATGAATTACTTTCAAATTATATTAAGATTGTAATTTCCAATGAATCTTAACCGAGCAAGTTATTCAATTCGTCTTATGTAGAAATTTTGATGGCACAATTTTTATCAGTGCCCATTTTTATCAGTGCACAGTTCTTTAACCTCTCAAATTTTTTTCATGTTATACATTTCCTATTGGTCAGATGTGTTAAGATCTTTTTACGTGCTATGTTTAAAATTAGGATATTAATATGTTGTTCTATATCTCTTGTTTCTATGAGATAATTTTTAAATCCGGTTATGTTGTAGAAACATAATAAAATTTCTAGATGTTATTTAAAATACTGGAATTAACCAATTACAACGCAATGACGACGTTCGAAGAAAGAGTTCCATCAGACTCCGAAGTTTGCATTTACTGAATGAAGTTTGCAAATTTATTGAATGCGTTTACTACACATTCTTAAAAGAAGAAAGAGAAGACGTCTTCTCTTAAGAAATGGAACGGGGGAATCCAAGCGACTATGAATGTTAGAGTTATTAAGGAAACATAAAGGGGTAAGAAACTATAGAAAACCATCAAGAGAATCGTAAAGCTTCGCCTGTAACCTGTAAGGTATGCGACAAGGATTATGTTGGTGTATGTCCTGAAGCATGTGTTTCTTTGTATCAACTGATGAATCTGTGTCCGGTCTATTCTATGCAATATGTACACCGAAAACGAAGTTGCGTTCTAAATTCTAAGATGTTATCTGTAAATACAATTTCCATGTACGTACTCTGAAAGCGAGTCATTTATTTACAATTGGAAGTGTAAATCAAATATTTTTAAGAAACACTCATTAAAAAAAAAAAAATATATAATAAATTCGAATTACCAATTGACAATATAGCTAATTGGTTTGTATATCTTTTCTATTAAATCTAATATAATTTTAGTGTATCAATTTATTTATTTTTGAAGTAAGTGATGCTGTTTTCACATTTACACAGAATTTAATTTTTTTACTAATATAAATTAAATTTTTATTGTAGTATTAGTAAAGGATTAAATTTCTATTATTAATTACTGTTATTATATTATTATTAATTTATTATTTACTGTTAATTTTATATTACTTTCCTAAATATGGTTGTCAGATAATAGTTATAAAATATTTATTTATATGGAACAGTCAAATTACATTTTTTAATTATTTTTTGCAAAACTTACTATAAATTAGAAAAAATATATTCCACTTAAATAGAAATAAAATTCTTGAAAGCAAAGACAAATGTGATAATGATAGGAAGTTAGAGGAACATTTTGATAAAATTACTTTAGCATTTTTACTTTCTTAAGAAGTAAAGGAAATATTGTGATCGCGAAAAATTTAGTTTTTCATATTTCAACGGAAATATCCATTTAGACCATCCCTTAATCCATTTTGATAAGTTTCGGCGTGAAGTCTGCAAGTACGTATCTCGCATAACTCAAAAACAAAAAAACAATTAATCAAAGGATGTTGATAATTTGGATTTAGGACTGTTGTAACATCTAGTTGTGCACCTTCACTTTTAAATGCTGTCGACTAAACAAAAAAAATGGATAATCCAGAATAATTTGGAATTTGGACTTTTTGTTAACTGAAGTAATAAGCGCTCATTGAGATCTTTTAAACGATATATCATAAGTGATACTTATTTTCATTGGTACCAGATTTATAGCCAAATAAAAGTTTAATTAATGAAATATTTGGTTCTTACATGGAGAAGGCACATGTGTTCAAATTTGACTTCATCTCCATTTTTTATTTCCTTTTTTTTTAATTTAAATATATTGATTTATTAATAATTATTAACCTCCGATTGTAAATTTTTTTACAATCAATAATAAAAAAAAAAAAATCGTATCAGGAGTTATTAATGACCATATGAGAAGTTATAACATTAAAAAAAAAATATTATATGTAATTTGACAGGCGTACAAGGAAATCATGTGATGTCCACATCAGATTTTTTTTCTTTTTTTTATTTATATAAGGAAGGTTTCCACCTGGTCACAACCGCAATAAGCTTGGTTACGTCACGTCGAATCATGAGCGCACTGGTGCCTTATACCCTCGTTTAATATATGCTTCAATTCATTCCCTACAACCCCGTATCAAGACTACACAATCGCCCTTAATCTTTTCCACATTTTCGTCACGTACTGTAAGAGAGAATCTTCATCCATTCAAAAAACTATACAGTATGTCAATTACTAAAGGTTATTTTGTTAGATAAAAACATTCCTTTTTTAGTTACTACAGTAACTTTAAATAAACGAAAATAACAGGAAAATCATTAAAATTTAATTCGATATTAATATAACAAATATTTTTGTTAAGTAACAAGTAAGGTAATATAAATTTTCTACAAGAATCAAGAAAAGAGAAATTGGACACGTTCATAATGAAATGTGTCGACGTGAAAAAGTTTAAAAGGATAAAAATCGAAATAATTTATTTAATAATTTCAAACAACGTAAAATTTTTACATCTTTTTTTTCTAAACCTGTTCATTAAATACGAGTATCCCTTCTTAAATATTTAAATAATATATAATATTTAAATAATAATAAATATTTAAAAAATATATAAATATTTCTTACCAAAACACAAAGATACATCCTAAGGATTTTCAAAATCATACCTTCCACTTCTTTAGTGTGAACTCTTTCATTTAGGAGTTGTATATATCCCTAATATAATGCGAGATAATGAACTATTTTTTCTATGGTTAAGTAAACATTATTCTCCTGAAGGAAATAAAAATGCGAGTGAATTAGTCTCTAGGATAGTCTCTTTTGTAACTTTTATTACCTTCGGTCCATCTATAGCGCGGTCTGTTTTCTTTACGAAGTTACATGAAAAAAAAAAAACGATTATTATAAATACTGAATTCGGTAAACAATATATTTTTTTATATATAATAATCTAAACAAATAAAATCATTATTTGTAATATGAATTAATTATATCTTTTCCTATAATTCATTCTGCATTACTAGTGGGTCAAGTTTAAGAATGGAAAGTTATGAGTTCGATTATTTATATCTATTTGACTGTAACTGAGATGAATAGGACAAACGAGAACCATATCCAAGCTGACTGTATAATACAACCGTAGAACATGGAACTGTGTCTTCTTACAGATGCCAGGGAGTCGTCTCCCTACCATCTTTCACCTAAATCAATCACACCAAAGATTCAATGAATTTATAGATCTATAAGAGTCAATACGATCGAGTAGTTCTAATCGTAGAACGTAAATTAAATATTGCAAGCTAATGAATAAGAAAACGTGTGAATGGTGAGGAAGAACGATTAACCTATGAAGAATAAACAAACTAAAGCTTTATAGTAACTAACCCATAGAAAACCAGGGGATTTTAGCTCAAAATGAGAGCAGCATATAATAATAAAATATTCTGGGTTGACCGTGTTAAGTTAAAACCAAAAAACGTTTTTCCCACCAGAAATTAAATGTGAATAGACTGATTTGTTAAACAGCGTCCTCCATTCTTTGACTTATGTAGCGTTACATTTGAATTGTATATCTCCCGACGGCATAAATTAATTAGTAAAAGAAAATTTCAGAACATTTTCCAACGAGCAATAAGACTGTGAATAAATTACTCTCCAGAATATCTGTTGTAACTTTAATTAACTAGAGCTTATATGTAGCGGCCTCTTTTCTTCACTAAGTGATCAAATGTGTTGCAATGATCAAATGTGAACACCGTAATACATCTGATTACAATTGAACACATTGTATTCAAATTACAACACAATTACACAGTTTTGCTCAAGTTAGACTCGCTAGTTTAAAATTTATTAATTAGAATTTAATAATAATTGATAGCGAACGACAAAACGGGAATTAAAACATTAACCGAATTGGTTAGCTCTTTCATAACAAACTTTATTGTAGACCTCTTAATAAAAATTCAAAACCGATACTCAAATAAGATAATGTGATTCTATGACACTTGGTGACATGAGAAAGGTTACCTTTCTTTTACCTGTTTAGCCTCCGGTAACTACCGTTTAGATAATACTTCAGGGGATGAATGAGGATGATATGTATGAGTGTGAATGAAGTGTGAATGAAGTGTAGTCTTGTACATTCTCAGTTCGACCATTCCTGAGATGTGTGGCTAATTGAAACCCAACCACCAAAGAACACCGGTATCCACGATCTAGTATTCAAGTCTGTGTAAAAATAGCTGGCTTTACTAGGAATGCTGGAACTCTCGACTTCCAAATCACCTGATTTGGGAAGACGCGTTCACCACTAGACCAACCCGGTGGGTAAATGAGAAAAGTTACCACCTTTGTTATGCCGACTATAAACTGACTAGTATAATTTAATTAAAATCAGCTTATTTCGAGAGTTATGGTTCAAATCCTAGTAAAAGCAGTTACTTTTATACGGATTTGAATAATACATGGTGGATACCGGTGTTCTTGGGTGATTGGGTTTCAATTAACTACACATCTAAGGAATGGTTGATCTGAGACCGTACAAGACTACATTTCAATTACATTCATACATTTCATCCACTGAAGTAATACTTTACGGTGGTTCCGGAGGCTAAACAGAAAGAATAAATAATTATAATTTAATTAAAACCAAACTTCTTACATTATACTTTATACGACAAATATTTGACATTGTTTTATTACATTAAAACACGCTGTGTAAAATTATGAGCCAAATTTTTCAATTTTTTCTACTAAGAAGAAAAAAAAAGTTTAAAAAAAGGTGCCTTGTTTTTATTAACAATATTTCAATCTACAAATTATTTCTGGTGACTTCAGGAAGCTATTTTTACTACTAACTTTAACAAATTAAAAAAAAAAAAAACATATTTTTACAATAGATCATTATAATAGGAAAGCTCAATGACATAAGGTAATTTGAAATGGATATGTGATTTACTGATAATCATCGATTAATCGATGTGACGACAGGTTAAGGATACACAAAGTAAATTAATTGTCACATTAAATTTTGCTGGTCTTTATTTTTTGACAAATTAATAGGCAACTTTCTACTAATAAGTCTAAATTAGGTGTTCCTAAACATCTAATTATTTTTAATTTTTTGGTACTTTTTCGTTTTACGCCTCCACATTTTTCGCATTTTTTCAAATAAAAATTACTCAATACAGCATGTTTTACAATAATTAATGAATAAAACATTACAAAAATATCGTAGTAACCCTATAACTGAATAAAATTAACTCAATAATACATTGGAGAAAACACACTAACATGCTGTTTTATACCGATCATTTTAAACATTCTCCACATTTTACACATTAAAAATATAAGCTTTATTGCTTATAATTATAAATATAATGTAACCAAACTTAACCTACTCTCACTAACCTTGATTAATTATCAGTAATATTTTGTTTATTTAAATGATAAATAACTGCAATAATTAGTGAATTTATTATTTAAATAATCGAAACACTTCTGTTAATTACTCAAGGTTAGCGAGCAAAGCGAGCGTAGGTTTTGGTTGTAGATTATATTCATAATTTCTCTGCAAATGCCTTCCAGATACCCACTGATTTGGAAGAATTCTGCCTTTATTGTACTTTCTTTTTGAAAATGAGAACTCATCTATTTCTACTGTCATTACTGAACCATCTAACTTTTTTGAGTTTTTTAATAAATTATCAGCAAATACACCTCTCTCTGGTACATTTTCCAATCCGTTATTGCTTCACCTGACATTAACCTACGCTCGCTAACCTTGAACAATTAACGCTGACTAATATGCTAAAAAGTTATTTTTACACGGATTTGAATACTAGATCGTGGATACCGGTGTTCTTTGGTGGTTGGGTTTCAATTAACCACACATCTCAGGAGTGGTCGAACTGGGAATGTACAAGACTACACTTCATTTACACTCATACATATCATCCTCATTCATCCTCTGAAGTATTATCTAAACGGTAGTTACCGGAGGCTAAACAGGAAAAGAAAGAATATGTTAAAATGACCGGAATAAAACAAAATGTTAGTGTGTTTTCTATAATGTTTTATTCATCAATTTTTATAATAAAGCAATATTAAATAACTTTTACGAAACAATTTGCGAAAAAGTGGGAGCATAAAACGAAAAAGTTTCATTTTTTTACTTCCTTGTACGAATTAAAGGAAGTATTGTGTTGCGAAAAATTTTTGTTTTCAGATTTCAACGGAAATATCCATTTTGACCGTCCCTGAATCTATTTTGACTACTTTAGATGTGACATCTGTACGTACGTACGTATATATCTCGCATAACTCAAAAACGATTAGCCGTAAAATGTTGAAATTTTGTATTTAGAACTGTTGCAACATCTAGTTGTGCTCCTCCCCTTTTTCTTGCAATCGAGTGGGCCAAAAATGTTTATACAGTCACACCTCTAAACAAAGGGGATTCGATTTTGAATCATAGGGATTTTGGAGTTTTTCTTAATTGTAGTAATAAGCTCTCCTTTAGAACTTTTCAACGATATATCATAAATGGCACTTATTTTCATTGGTTCCAGTTATAGCCAAATCAAATTTTAATTAATGAAATATTTGGATTTTGCAAGGGGAAGGCACATCGGTTCGAATCGGACTTCATATATGAATATATATATATTTAACTTCTTTTTTTTAAATTTAAATATATTGATTTATTAATAATTATTAACATCTGATTTAAAAAAAATGTTTAATAATAAATAATAATTCAATAATAATAGAAAAAAAGTAATAAAAAATAATCAGATGTGATTAGTGAAATAGAATTTTATATACTTTTCATTTTAATTCAAAAATTTTTACAATCAGAGGTTAATTAATTAATAAATCAATATATTTAAATTAAAAAAAGATGTACGTATATGAAGTCGGATCGAACCGGTGTATGCATGGTTACGTATCCGACACGTTCTCACTTACACCACATATTTACTTGTGCGAAGTGAAACAAAATTAATACATAAAATAATATAAAATGCTAAGGAAATTTTTACGGCCATTTTTTGTTGAGTATAATTGAATACTGCGTATTAGTATTTTGTGATGAAGACACGTTAACAACGTACAATTCACACACGCAATTTGGTTCAAATCAGTATCCCGAAGCCCGTGCCTTCCCCTTGTTAGCTACAGTAATATGGATCTTCGATGCCTTATTATGATTTAACCTTCTATAGAAAAAGGTCACTACAGTTATTTTCTTTCAGAATTAGAAATAATTTCCTTACGAAACACAATTTTTTTTAAACATTAAGCATGATCTTAGTATATGAAAATAATTTTGTTTCCGAAGCCCGTCTTGTTTTATCTTTTACACATTCTCAAAAAGGATTAGTCGTAGAATATTGAAATTTTGTATTAAGGACTGTTGTAACCTCCCTTTTTGGTAGCAATCGATATTTAGAATAATTTGAATGTTACGTTGGTAATAATTATGTATATTATATCTGATTATTTAATATTTGTTGAAGATTATAATTTATAATAGTATTATTTTTGGATTTTCTTAGCAAAAATGGGTATATATAATTTAATTGGCGTACAAGGAAGTCATGTGAGTCCACATCAGATTTTTAAATAATGAAATGTATTTTTGAAAAACATCAATTTGTGCATGTAGAGGGTTGCAACGAATAGTTTCTCTAATCCTTAATTTCTGTTATATTTCAAAAATAGGATCCAGGTATTATTAACAGATAAAACAAACCGAAAAAGCAGTTATTCTATTTTATTTCATGAAAATAATTCAGATACTAAACAGAAAAAAGGTTCTATATTAACAAGCAATTTGCGATATATATTTTTCTTCTTTTTTTGATAATATTGGTTAATAAATTAGAAGAAAAAAACCATTAAATTTATTCCACATTTTGGAGACAGGCTGATATTCAGTAATTACTTGGAATACAATGTCAAGTAAATATTGATAATATTGTACTATCATCTATAAAATAAAAGTAAAACCAAGTATATATAAAAAGAGATGAGCTAGCTAACTTTCCATAACAGGGCCATGATCGCTCTCTATGGACCTGTTATAATGCCTTCCTAATAACGTGAACTTTGTGAAGTATAACAGTTAAGTTAAGACAGGCGGGGGTACGCATAACAACCAGTATGGGTTCAGGCGAGGCAGATCGACGCTTCAGGCGATTGAAAAGATAACTAGCTGGGCTATAACAGTCAAGGCTAGAACGTGGTGCACCAGGAAGATTCCTTTACTGGTTATGCTCGACATTAGAAATTCTTATGGGACCGTCCAGTGGGACTCCATCATGGCGGCTTTAGTCAGAAGGCGAATAAGCCCTTACAATAGGAGACAGATCTCCGAATACCTGTCTGAAAGATGGACTACGGTTAGCACGCTTGATGGTGACATACGATAACAAGTTCATGTTGGTGTCCCCTAGGGGTCAGTACTGGGACCATTACTTTGGTTACTGGTCATTGATGATGTATTACGACTACAGCTACCTGAACAGACGGAAATAGTGGCCTATGCTGATGATTTAGCGATACTTACCTCTGCGAGATCAGAAGATGTCCTCGAACAAAGGGGCAATGATACTCTAGAGATCGTAAATAACCGGCTAACCGACAAAGGATTAACACTTTTAGTAGATAAAAGTCAATATATTATGTTGGAGGGAAGGAGACGGCTGCGAGATCTTGAACTTAAGATAGGTGAACATAGGCTTGAACGTGTCAATCAGGCTAAATATCTGGGAGTGATAATTGATTTAGCCTTGAGCTTTAGTGCTCATATAGTATATAGATGCGAGAGAGTCGAAGGATTACTACAAGCCCTCATAAGGCTATTAGCTGGCCGAGATGCCCCAAGATCGTCTAAACGCCGGGTTATTATTTCAGCTGTGACATCTGCTTTATTGTATGCTGCCCCGGTATGGAGTAGAGCACTAGGTACAATGAGAAATGTTAGACGACTTCAAAGCCTCTATAGGCGGGCTCTTCTGAGGGTAGCTTGTGGATATCGTACGGTTGCCTATGAAACTGTGTGCGTGGTTACATCAGTA